>NW_006284843.1:4576985-4582763 GCF_000327345.1 Myotis davidii
AAAGCAGCGGTTCTCAACCTGTGGGTCGCGACCCCTTTGGGGGTCAAATGACCCTTTCACAGGGGTCGCCTAAGACCATCGGAAAACACATATATAATTACATATTGTTTTTATGATTAATCACTATGCTTTGATTATGTTCAATTTGTAACAATGAAATTGGGGGTCACCACAGCATGAGGAGCTGTATTAAAGGGTCACGGCATTAGGAAGGTTGAGAACCACTGGTCTAGAGGTTGGTAATGTCAGGGTATCATTCTACTTTTCTGTCTTGCCACTCTGCTTTCCTTCATGTATTGGGCCTATTCTTTTACTGGCTGCCTGCATGGAAGCCAAAGGGCTGCAGGAGTCCCAGGCCTCTTATCCATCTACTGCACACTCCATAGCAGAAGAGATTCTCACTAGGCCTGGGTTACATTGTCATAGGTCTAGGCCAGTGGTCGGCAAACTCATGAGTCAACAGAGCCAAATATCAACAGGACAACGATTGAAATTTCTTTTGAGAGCCAAATTTTTTAAACTTAAACTATATAGGTAGGTACAGTGTTATTAACTTAATTAGGGTACTCCTAAGGTTTAGGAAGAGCCACACTCAAGGGGCCAAAGAGCCGCATATGGCTCGCAAGCCTCAGTTTGCCAACCATGGGTCTAGGCGATAGGATACCTAATTGGCTTAGCCTAACTCACCTGCTTCATCATGGTAGTAAGGCTTCCTGGAACCAAATGGCTCCCAGGGTGGGCACTGAGAACTACTGGGAAGTAGGAATTAACACTGTGGAAGAAATCACAAATGTCCACTACAAAATATTTCTTGAATCAATGCCTGACTGACTGGAGTACTTCATCTTAGGAGAGGATTTGTATACAGTACACCTCGTGTTTCCAAAATCTTAACTGAGATCTTAACTAATATTATATTAGCTGCTATCTAGATAATTATAATAGAGCAACTGTTAAAAACTTTGTAGTGAGTAGGATCCAGTGGCTTACTTAGGGATATTGAAAAAGAAATACTTGGTACCAAAAATGTTATTAGTGTTTTTTTTTTCTAGCACTAATGGGGAAGATGTATCAAGGCTTCAAATGATTATATTCTACATATATGTATTTCTGAAAATATAAAGGATAAAATAGTAGCCTGATGTAGATTTTCTTCAAACAATAGCAAATTTTTTTATTATTCTGTGATTAATGGGCCTTTTTTCTTGTATAAGTTGGTTTTCATAGAGAACCTATACATCAGAAGGAAGTTTTCTGTACAAATGAATAGTAGCTATTAATAAATTACCAATCTAGCTTAAAATAAGTCCTTTAAAAGATCTTTTGTTCCATTTTCTAAGAAATTGAATATCATTCAGGAATTGAAAAACCAACGAAAAAAACAAAATCAGAACAAAGAAACAAATAAACAGAAAGACATTCTCAATTTGTGTAGCCGAGGATCTGACCCTTGGTAACTTGATATAGGTGTTTGTCCATTAATTAATTAGTTAATTAATATGACACATACACTGGGCACATTAATGTTCTAAGCTTTGTGCTAAGATGCAAAGAAGCCTAATCTGATGGAATGGACCATTGTCTAAGTACCTTCTGTTTTTCTAATGACCTTAATAACAAAACCTAGTCATTTTCCCTGATTTCTATGCTTCACCATGAAATTACAAATGTTCTATTGTATAAGTTTAGCTATGATTTTACACACTTACTGATTCATTCTGCGGAATGGTACTGAAGTACATAATTTGAAAATTATGCAAAATGTCATCACAATATTTCTATATTTACCTAGAAGTTTTACATTAAATAGGAAAAGCAGGCATGGAATGAAGAAAAATTATGTACTTGATTTGATTATTAAATAATACAACATAATTTGATTAATTTCAGAGACGTTTACTTTTTACTATGATGACCACTGAATTTCAGTTTGGGGGTCTGTTATTCTTATAAAATAAAGATATATTTCTCCTTGTCAAATCATTCAGGGTGTGTGTATTCAATTAGCAAGACAAGCAATTACTCCTATTTGAATCTGGCAACTAGCAACTATTTTTAATTGCGATGGTATTTTGTAAAATAAAGAGCACGAAATTACACAAGGAAGTGGCGTTGATGTTTACAGGAGTGAGCTATGAGGAATGACAATTATATATTTTAATATGCTAAAAGTTTTCCAAGTTAGCAGTTGGTAAAATTGCTATGAATGTTACACCAAGTTCATCTATTTCTTGAATAAACTTAAAGCATATGAGGGCACTTATAAAGATGCCTTTAAAAGAGACAAATGCATCATAGCAGTAATAACACAGGAAACTTGTGGGGAGACTTGGTTTAAGTATAAATATCAGGGCTTCAAAGTAAGATTGACTGGGATGATCCCGTCTTGGATGCCATGTAGGCAAGTGACCTTGATTCAGTTTTATAAACACTAGAAAGTTTCAGTTCTTCCATCTTTAAAACCTCTATACCAGTTTTACATTACAGACTTTTTGAGTGTGTGTGAAGGGTAAATGAGATTATGTCTGGAAAACACCTGTTCCTTTGTCTGGGCATGTAGATATTTACTAAATGGTGTGTGCTTTTTTATGTTTGCTTCTTGGGAGCATGTTGACAGAAATGTGTGGAAAAAGCGATAACTTGTATAAAAAAGTTTTACATTGTACTGAAGTAAATACATAAATGATATATATTGTACTTAATAATATATATCAGTATTCAAATCTAGCAATATACTTCCCTCAATTAGTTTCATGTAGATTCTCCTGTTTAATTTTGTTCTGACAATAAAAGAGAGAATTAAGTTCATCTTTTACATCTTTGTAACTCATTCATGGGTCTTACATGGAATATTCTAAATCAAAGGCCATCCACTCTGCATATGAGCACTTTTACAGTAGGGATGGAGAGCTCAATATATTTCAGAGTAGGCTAGTCTATTGTTGTAACAATCCAATTATTCAAAATTTTCTTTAACAGTAACTCTTAATTTAGTTTCTAGTCATTTTTCATTTATTATAGACCTGCCTTTGTGTCTTCCAACCTTCAAATAGAGGACATTAATAAAAGCACGTATGTAATTTAAAATTTTAATTACTTTGCAGGTACACATGGCAGAATCAATTTATAAACATCAATGAAAACATATTTTATGCAGTTTTAATGTATCACACATTTAATATCTATCATTTTAGTGGCATATCATTAAATATTATTTCCCAACTTGCGGAAAGTATGTTTCAGTTAATGTTACTAGTTCATAAAAAATTTTAATACTCTTTCCTACTCATTTAAAAATGTAATTTTGATTAATAAAAAGTGCTTTTAAATGGCACCATAAAGAGTAATCTAATAGAACTAGGTTAAAGCCATTTAGCTATCAATAAAGGTAGAATAAAATATACTTAACTAACTTCAAGAATAATATATTTTTCTTGATTGTTGCATCTATTATAAAAAGAATGAGACTGATAATGTGACATGAGATTTCATAAGTATTAAATGGAGCATTCATGAAAATATTAACAAAAAGAAATAGTGTGAAAAACCATCCATATGTTCCTTCACATAATGTTTTCAGTTATGGTTCATAATGTCTACACTGTTATTCAATTTTAATGTTCCACAATGAGCATCATATTCTCTGCATTTAAAAAATAATTATATACCCTCTGCAAGATTAAAAAATAAATTGCACTTGTTCTTAATTTAACATAATGTTTTCTCCCAATTTTGACTGGTAAACAGTCTGCATCCCCTCAAATGTTCTACTTCCTTGATATATGTAGAATCAAAGAATGCTGACACTAAAATATTACTCATTCTACTTATGTTCTTCTGCTAATATTAATTAAAAGTAATTCATTCTCTTTTTTTTTGCCAAACTTATGTATGTTTTGAGCTTCCCAGATCTTTTTTGAATGAGGGATTATTTTATCTGGTATACCCCAAACTATGCTTAATTTAGTTGTAATTATCTTGAATGTGAGTGTAGGCCTTTACACTTATCAAAATATATTCTTGTTGGCCTTATATTATTAACTATAGGGGATCTATCTATCTATCTATCTATCTATCTATCTATCTATCTATCATCTGTCATCTAATCTATCCATGCACCCATCCATCCATCCTCTATAGATATAGATGTATCATTTATATCCCTAAAGATATAGATGTATCTCCTATAGTAGATAATATTGTGATGATTAATTTTACAAAACACCTTGACCCAATCCCAGGCTCTCCAGATTTTGCTTATTATTTCTGGGTGTCTCTGTGAGGGTGTTTCCTGACAAGTTTAACATTTAAATTAATGAAGCAGATTGTCCTTCCCAGATGGGTAGAGATTATCTAATCCTGAGGGCCTGACTAGAACAAAAGGTAGCGGAAGGGAGAATTTGTTCCTCTGTGCCTGACTGGTGGAACTGGGTCCTCTCCTGCCTTTGGATTTACACCATTGGCTTCCCTGATTCTCATGTATTTGGACTTAGACTGAATTATACTACCAGCTTGATTTTGCACCATCTTCATTCCTGGATCGCCAGTTCACAGATGGCTGATGGTGGGACCTTTCCATCTCCATAGTGGTGTGAGCAAATATTTTATAATAAATATGTGGGATATTTTAAATATGGTAATATTCATTATTATATGTGTGTGTATACTCTTATTGTTTCTGTTTCTCTACTGACTAATACAAATATATAGTATAGATATATATTATATACATGGTGTATATAATATAAATAAATATTTATATTTTCAGGCAAGTTTCAGCAGTGAAATAGATCAGTGATTTGGGTCAAGGTATTGTAGCTGCACATGTTTAGGAGGCCTCAGGCAACAGGTCTTTTTATAAGTTGAAATCTCTAAGTTTGGAGTAAACAAAACATTTTAAAGGATAAAAATGGAAAGAAATTAAAATTACTGAAATCATTTGCATAGTGATGCCATAAGTTTTTTTTAGTAGACAGAAAATTACATTAATTTTAGTAAAAATAAATACACGAAAATTATTTAAGGTAATTAACTTTCCCTGCAAGGGGGATTTGTTTTTCTAATAAGACTAGAAATGAAATTAGTTTTTCTTTCAGATTGTTTCTTAAAAATATTCTAGTTTACGTTGTTAGTCAAAAAGGCCAATCTTATTCCATCTGTCATCACAAATAATATGGGAACCAACCAGAAAACATTGTCATATGTTATTTTATTTTTTTTTATTAGCTTTAGCAAAAAGTTAGGAACGCCACAAGAGCTTTCAAGTTCTATGAACAATTAAGTAGGAACCATGGCTTCAAAGGTAAAACTATAATCTCATATTTACCAGGACTCTCCTCCCCTTCCACTTCTACATTCTTCTTGTCTTTTCTCAGCTTGATTTTGCAGGCAGTTTCCCTCCATATGGTTGGTAAGATGACTGTCATTAGCCATTCCCAGTTTAATAATGTTTCCAGAAAAGACACCATCTCTTTCCCAAAATTTTATGACAGTCTGGGACTCTGACTAGTCCCCCTGCTCCCATGCCAATCAGGAGAAAAGGTCTAATTCATGTTAATCAGCCGTGTATCAATATTTGTACCCTGGAACTAGGGAATTGGGGAATAAGTTTATTATCAGAATAGAGAGAAGAGGAAAGATATAACAGGTGGCCAAAAAAAAAAACAAACAAAAAAAACAAGAGACACTGCACTCCACTATATAGTAATATATAGTGTATCTAAATCTGGATTACTAATATGATTCTAGATAATATATTTGTTTTTTTTTTCTTTTTTT
>NW_006284843.1:4586388-4593948 GCF_000327345.1 Myotis davidii
CACTTGATGTCTTTTGGTTGGAGCATTTAGTCCGTTTAAGTTTAAAGATATTATTGAAAGGTACTTGTTTGTAGCCATTTCTTTTATTGTGTGGCTGTTTTCTTTCTGAGCTTTTTATTTCTTCTTTTTATACCAGACCCTTTAGCATTCCTTGCATTGCTGGCTTGGTGGTGATAAACTCCCTTAGCCCTTTTTTGTCTGTGAGGCTTCTTATTTCCCCTTCAAGTTTGAATGATAGCCTTGCTGGGTAGAGTATTCTTGGATTCAGTCCTTTGCTTTGCATCACTTTGTAAATTTCTGTCCATTCTTTTCTGGCCTGATGTGTTTCTGTTGAGAAAGATTCTAGATAATATATTTGAATAAATATATAATAGAGGTTGGATTACAGAGCAATACTGTGGTGTGGATGTTTATTGTCTACATCAGGGGTCCTAGATCTCAGGTTAGTCCCTTCATATTCATAAGGCCTTGGACAAGTCACCTAAATGTTTCTTATTTTTCTTATTCCTAAAATGTGAATTTTACTAACATAAATATTATTTTTTCTTCAATATATCTTTGGAAATGATGCATATGTTCAGGGAAGACAAAATAAAATGATCAAGAGAAGAAAGGTTTATAGACTTAAACGATTTTGTATGTCTATCTATATCTATCTCTATCTATCTATCTATCTATCTATCTATCTTGGTATATTTTCCACACTTCTTCAATTACATTTAAATGACTTTTACAGAGAACAGAGGTTATTAAGCATCACATATATGTACGTGTGCATGTATCTACAATATGTATGTATATATATATGTATGTGAATGAATGTCAAAAGATTTAGTTAAATTATATGTTGTTTCCTTAGTTAATAATTTTACTTCTTCCTTTAACTGTTAAAGCCTTGGGCTTTGAAATTAGACTTCCACAGTTTTATTCTGCTGAATTATAAATTTTGCTGCTATGTAGAGTTTTCAATAAAATCTTGATGCCCCCCAGACTCTTTACAATTACTCTGAATTCTACAAAGTACCCCTGATCAATGAAGTAGCATCTAATCTGACTTGCTCAGAAATATGCAACCTCCCATTTACAAATTGGCTAACAATACAGAAGCCATGCATGTTAGGAAATCTGAGTGGTCTTTGCTCTTTCTCTGTTCTACTACATAATTGAGAACTCATCAGGTTAAAATGTCCTCATGAAATTGGCTAATGGAGAAACTTGGATGTCTGACTGAGAGCATGAGGTGATTGGTGAGAAGTACAGTTCTTTTTATATTTTACTATTATAACAGAACATTTCTTAGTCCTTTATACTTCATTTTGGCTAAAATTAGCATGCTCACTCATGCCTCAGAAATGTTCTGTTATCCCTTGGGGTGAAAGAGATAGAATTATGTGATATGTGTTAACAGGGAATAATTTAATCTCAGGCAAATCCACATTTTGCAGTGCAAGTGAGATTTGCAAAGGATTATAAATACGGAATTGGATACAGTTTGACATCCTGTTTTTTGAGTTTAACACTTTTAAAACAGGTTTTACAAATAATTTATTAAGTTTTGGTACTCAAAATCACAAAGAAAAAAATAAAATCACTTGAAAAATGTCACGTTTATTTGAGTGTTGAAAATGTCTCTCACCTATTGGAGTAGGAATTTAGTTTGATGTGATTCTCTAAAAGATATCTCTATCTTCTTCACAGAATGGCAGTTGTGTTGCCTAGAGACATGTTGAAACAATGCTCATAATTTGGGACATCTTGTTCATTTTGATTCCCAGCATTCTAAATCATTTGCCTGGGAAGCATTTATTTGGTAGCAGCCTATGAACTCTAAATTACGTGTGTGTGTGTGTGTGTGTGTGTGTGTGTGTGTGTGTGTGTGTTCACACGCACATGGGTAGCACGCCCTCCCAAGGCTCCATGGCACCTCATACAAAATCAGAGACATGAAAACCTAACCATGGGTGTGTGTGTGTGTGTGTGTGGGTGTGTGTGTGTGTGTGTGTGAGTGTGTGTGTGTGTGTGAGTGTGAGTGTGTGTGTGTGTGTGTGTGTGTGTGTGAGTGTGAGTGATGGGGGGAGAATGGGTAAAGAAGCCTAACACACATCAGTGGCTAGAAATGATATAGTAGGAAATCACAGCCATCATATTCATTCTAGGCTTAAGCTTTAGCTTTTCCGTGATTTAAAAAATAGTTTGGGGAGATTCAACTTTATCCAAAATCAATTTACAACTCTCCAATTTTTTTAAAGCCTTCACAGAGGGAGACATGAATTTGACACCTCTATTAGAGCTAAACTTTGAGAACATCAAGAATCGACATATCAGTTTAATAAAGAGTAACAAATCCAATCAATGCAACACCAAGGTTTGGGATAGAACAGAATAAGTTGAGGATTTTCTTTTAGCTGGCTAATAGCAAGGGTGTATTAACTCATGGGATGTTGACAGGTATTAGAGACCGGATTATATGAAATAATAGAATTTAACATTAAAACAAAAGACATCACATCTGGTTTCACTATCTCTGGGGTGAAAGAGTAGAAAAAACTTCCAATCATAAAAATTTTGACTAGTAAAAGCATAGAGGAAAGGACTGTGGGCCATAAAGAGTTATAGCTTCCATAGAACTAGAACGACAGAAAGAGAATCAGTACTACACGTGCAATATAAATGGATTCAGTTGTCTGCGACTCTGATCATGAGCTGTCTGAGATTAGAATCAAAACAATTCTATCACAGCTGGAGCCATTAGAATGGTCTTGGGTGGGATTTAGAATGGGGAAAAAAAAATCTAAATTTGAATCTTGAGGCTGTTTTTCAAATTATAGAAAGTCCTTAGAGGCTTGCTTCCAACGGAAAATTGTACAAATTAGAAAAGAAAACATGAGTTTGACTACAGGTGTGCTTAAAAGATCATGCTCATTTAATCAGTATTTAGGTTTAATTTTGAAGGAACAAATTGAATGGTTCTTGAGTGATTCTATAGGAGTGTAAACTTTTGAATAGGATAATGTGGTTGGTAAAAAAATTTTCAGAAAAAGAACAAAAAAAATAAATGTAAGGAAGATATTTAATATATAGGTTGAGAAAATAGTTAAAAACATTGTTGGGGTACTAAAAAACTCATTCTGGTTTTAGTAATTTAAAGAGATTCTCCATATGATTTATTTAAAACGTTTTTTCTTAATTAGTTACTATTTAACTTTTTACTATACCCTACATATCTCTGTTTTTTAGATGTATAAAAACTAACATCATATTTATCTGGCTATTTTGGCTTTATTCTAAGTGGATTTTTCATTTTTATTTTATAGTTATCCTAAGTTTGGAATCATTTTTCTCTTGATATCATCACTTTAGTAGTTGCTATGCTGAGATGTTGGCTACCCAGCTTTGTTCAGGTTAGATTCTCAGGAGCAGGAGGGGAAAAATAAAATAGTGTGATGGCTAAAATACAGACCAGGCACCTGCTGTCAAATAAAATTAACATGGAATAAATCAGCCCTGCCTGTGAGTCAAAAATTTAACTTCCCCATGGCTGTCTGGAGAGCATAGCACAGCACCTGAAGCATAATTATGGGGGTGCTTTTTCAAAACAGCACCAATGCCCCTTTATATCAGATGCCAAAGCATGCCATATCTGGGATGTGTTAGGCTTTTTTTTGGTTGCTGGTTGATATAATTGTAGAATTTTTTATTGTTATTTGCCTCTTACCCATTATTTCACATTTTCTACCAAAAGATTTTTAACTATACAAATTACCTTTACATGGAGATTTTGTAAATAAGTAATATGTTTCGCTAAGTAGATTTTATGAAAGTCATCCAGGTATTAAAGTAAGAAAAATTGATGAGTCAATTGGCAAAACATGCTCATTTCAAAATGTAATTTTTGTCAAAGTATAATCATAGCTCTTATATTGAGCCACTTAAAATAATGTAGTGATAATCATTTAATTTTAATTTGGGGTAGGTACTATAGGTACTACCCTTTTCTAGATGGTGAGATTTAAGATGATGGAGGAGTCAAACCTACCCTCTAGATATTTATATTCTAATGTGAACAAGGAAAATAATGTAAGAAATATTTTAATAATTTAATAATTAAAATACAAATGATTTAAGTGATATAATATAGAGGTTCTCAACGTTTATTCCTTAGATCAGGGGTCCTCAAACTATGGCCCATGGGCCACATTCAAATACAAATATTGTATTTGTTCCTGTTTTGTTTTTTTACTTCAAAATAAGATATGTGCAGTGTGCATAGGAATTTGTTCATAGGTTTTTTTTTTTAAACTATAGTCCGGCCCTCCAGCGGTCTGCGGGACAGTGAACTGGCCCCCTGTTTAAAAAGTTTGAGGACCCCTGCCTTAGATCATCAGTAATCAGTATCACCTGGGAGCTTGTTGGAAATGCAAATTCTCAGGTTGCACATTAAACCGAATTCTGGGGTGCAGAAATAGAGCACAGAAATCTGTGTTCTAACAAGCCCTCCGATGATTCTGATGCAGGGTCCAGTTTGAGGATCACTTTGCATTATATTTATAAGCAATATATTCAGGGAAGTAGAGATAGAAGATAGAGGTATAACCTTTTTTATTAAAAGGAGAACATGTCTGGGAGGTAATTTTGAACTGGACTTTTCAAGGCAAAGTAGTAAAGGTGTAACTATTTATTAAATACCTCCTATGTGCCAGATCACTCATTTATTTAATTTTTAATTAAATTTATTGGGGTGACATTGGATGTTAGAATCATATAGGTTTCAATGTACATTTCTATGATACATGATCTGTATACTATTACATTGTGTGCCCACCACCCAGAGTCAAATCATCTTCTGCCACCATATATTTGGCTCCTTTAACCTTTGCTACCTCCTTACTCCCTTCCCTCCGGTAACCACCATACTGTTGTCTGTGTCTATGATTTTCAGTTTTATATCCCACCTATGAGTTAAATCATATGATTCTTAGCCTTTTGTGACCGACTTACTTCAGTTAGCATAATATTTCAAGGTCCATCCAGGCTGTACCAAATGGCAGTATTTCATCTTTTCTTATGGATGAATAATACTCTATAGTATCCAGTCCTCTATTGAAGGACACTTTGGCTGTCTCCTTGTCTTGACCTCTGTGAATAATGCTTCAGTGAACATAGTGGTGCATATATCTTTACAAATAAATGTTTTTTTTATTTTTTTCCCCATCAACATTTATCCCTCCATAACCTTCTTCTTCTTCTACCCCCTTCCCAAATCACTGTTGTCCATATCCATGAGTTTTTTCTTTCTTTTTTTTTTAAATATATTTTATTGATTTTTCACAGAGAGGAAGGAGAGAGATAGCGAGTTAGAAACATCGATGAGAGAGAAACATCGATCAGCTGCCTCCTGCACATCTCCCAGTGGGGATGTGCCCGCAACCCAGGTACATGCCCTTGACCGGAATAGAACCTGGGACCTTTCAGTCCGCAGGCCGACGCTCTATCCGCTGAGCCAAACCGGTTTCGGCCATGAGTTTTTCTTTTACTCAATCCTTCCACCCCTCCCAAGAGATACCTGCCTGCTCTCTATCTATGAGTCTGTCTCTATTTTGCCTGTTAATTCAGTTTGTCATTAAATTCCACATATGAGTGGAATCATGTGGTACTTGTCTATCTTTGACTGGCTTATTTCATTTAGCATAAGGATTGCTGGGCCATATGGTAACTATTCTTCAAAAATTTTAGGGCCCTCCATACTGGTTTCCATATTGCCTGTACTAGTTTACATTCCCACAGCAGTAAATGACTGTTCCTTTTTCACCACAACCTGTCCAAAACTTATTACCTACTTTGTTGATAATAGTCATTCTAGCAGGTATGAGGTGGTATCTCATTGTAATTTTGAATTGTATTTCCACAATAGCTAGTAAAGTTGAGCCTCTTTTCACATATCTGTTGGCCAATTGTGTGTCTTCTTGGGAGAGGTATTTGTTGAGGTCCTCTGCCCATTTTTTAATCGGAGTGTTTGTTTGGTGTTGAGTTGTATGAGTTCTTTATATATTTTGGATGTTAGCCCCTTTTCAGAACTGTTGTTTGCAAATATAATCTCCTGATTGGTTGGTTGCCTTTTTGTTTTGTTGGTAGTTTCTTGAAATAGGCAGAAGCTTTTTAGTTTGATATAGTCCCATTCACTAATTTTTGCCTTTACTTCTCTTACCTTTGGGGTTAAATTAATAAAATCTTCCATAAGACCAAGGTCCATAAGTTTAGTACTTATGCTTTCTTCTATGTAATTTATTATGTCAGATCTTATATTTAGGTCTTTGATCCATTTTGCATTGATTTTTGTACATGTGGACAAACTGTGATCTAGTTTCATTCTTTTGCATGTGGCTTTCCAATTTTCCCAGCACCATTTATTGAAGAGGCTTTTTTCTCTCTCCATTGTGTGTTTTTGGCTCCTTTGTCAGTTTTCCCATATACATGTGATTTTATTTCTGAGGTGTCAGTTCTGTTCCATTGGTTTGAATGTCTGTTTTTCTGCCAGTACTATGCTGTTTTCATTATTGTAGCTCTGTAGTATAATTTGAAGTCAGATAGTGTGGTATCTCTGGCTTTGTTATTTTTCTCAGGGTTACTTTGGCTAGTTGGGTCTTCTGTGATTCCATACAAATCTGATGATTTTTGGTTCTATTACTTTTAAAAATTACATTGGGATTTTGATGGGGATTGCATTAAATCTGTATATTGCTTTGGATAATATGGACATTATAACTATGATGACTCTTCCAATCCATGAACACAAACATCTTCCCATTTAATTCAATTTTTTCAATCTATTTTAACAATGCTTTGTGGTTGTTAGTACATAGGTCCTTTACATCCTTTACTAAGCTTATTCCTAGGTATTTTATTATTTTGGTTACAATAGGAATATTTTTTCATTTATTTTTCTAAAGTTTCATTGTTAGTATATAGGAAAGCAGTGGTTTTTGTACATTGATTTTATATACTGCATCTTTACTCTATTTGTTTATTGTTTCTAATAGTCTTTTGTAGGGATGTTTTTATGAACAGAATTATGTTGTCTACAAAAGTGATGCTTTACTTCTTCCTTTCTAATTTGGATGCCTTTTATTTCCCTGGCTAGAACTTCTAGTACTAAGCAATATAATAAAAAGGAAATATGCTAATTGACCCTCATGCCATCACAAAGATGGCAACACCCACATCCAATAAGGAGGGAATATGCTAATTAACTGCCACACCCTCAAAGATGGTGGCACCCACAGCCACAAGATGGTGGTGCCCAGTCCCCTCAGCCCTGCTGGGGTGGCAGGCATTCAGTCTGCATCCCTGCCTCTGGAGTCCCCCAGTCCCCTCAGCCCCCCAGCCGCCCAGGGCTGACCCAAGGTGCAAGCAAGCCTCAGATATCAGCTGCCCAGCCACCCAGGGCTAGCCTGAGGCGCAGGCAAGCCTCGGATGGCGGCTGCCCAGCTGCCCAGGCTGCCTGAGGCTTAGGTAACCAGGACCGGCTGAGGCTTTTGCTGCCGGCAGTGGCAGCAGGCGCGG
>NW_006284843.1:4594732-4604361 GCF_000327345.1 Myotis davidii
CTCGTGCCTCCCTGCCGCCCTGATCACCCCTACCCACTCCCTTGCCAGCCTGATCGACGCCTAACTGCTCCCCTGCCAGCCCAATATCCCCTAACTGCCCTCCCTTGCAGGCCTTGTCTCTTCCAACTGCCCTCCCTTGCAGGCTTGGTCCCTCCCACAATATCTAGACACTATTATAAGGGGACTTTAGGGATGTAACTAAGATATAAAGCAGTAGACCTTAAGATAGGGATATGTTATGTGGGTGGGCCTGACTTAATCACGTGAGAACTTTAAATCTGAGTCAAGAGGTCAGAGAAATATAAAATCAGAGATTTGAAGCATGAGAAGGATTCTATGCAGCGTTGCTTGTTTGATGATAAAGAGGACCATTTGGCAAGGGATACAGCTGGCCTCTAGTAGCTGGGAATGTCTTCTGTTTGAGAGCTAGCAAAAGACTTGGAAACTTATTCATAGTCACAGAGAAATCACCTTTTCCCTCAACTCCTTAGTTGGAAGAGTAGCCTGAGCCTCAGATGGAATTGCAGCCTCTGCTGAAACAATGATTTTATCCTGGTAAGACCCTGATAGAGAGTCCAGCTAAACTGTACCTGGACTCCTGACCTCAAAAGTATGAAGTAATAAGTTTGTTTTTCTCCCAGAGCTTGTGGTGAGTTGTTATGAATAATAGAAAATAGATATAGATTTTGATATCAGAAGTAGTGTGCTGATATACTAAATACCCCAAAATGTGGGGAGTAAATACTTGGAACTGGGCAGTGGGAAGACCATGGAAAATTTTTGAGGAGTATGGTAGAGGAAACCTAGATTAAAAGTATGTTTTATATTTCCTTTAGTATGTAGACTTTATTCTGACAATGAGGGCTCAGAAGGAAGTGATGAATATATTATTGGAAATTGAAGATAGGGAGGGGGTCCTTGTTGTATAGTGGAAGAATGCTTAGCCAAATTGTGTTCTATAGCTATGTGAAAAGTAGAATATTTAAGCAGCAAACTTGGATACAGAGCTAAGGAAGCTCCAAGTAAAACACTGGAGGTTCTGCCTTGTTTATTCTTGCTGTTTATAGTAAAACTAGAGGTCTGGTGCACAAAATTTGTGCATGGGGGGTGTGTCCCTCAGCCCAGCCTGCACCCTCTCCAATCTGGGACCCCTAGAGGGATGTCCGACTGCCCTTTTAGGCCCGATCACAGTGGGCAGCAACCACTCCCTCTCACAATCTAGGACTGCTGGCTCCCAACCACTTGCCTTCCTTGCCAGCCTGATCAACGCCCAACTGTTCCCCTGCCAGCCCAATAGCCCCTAATTGCCCTCCCCTGCAGGCTTGGTCCCTCCCAACTGCCCTCTCCTGCTGGCCATCTTTGACCACATGGGGGCAGCCATCTTGTGTGTTGGGGTGATGGTCAATTTGCATATTACCTCTTTATTATATAGGATGTGAGAGAGAGACAAAATTCAAGAAAAAATGGTTAAACAGAAAAAAACAAGGATTTGATGATTTGGGAAACTATCAGCTTACCCTTATGACAAAAGAATATAAAATTAAGATATTATTTCAAAAATAAGGCATAGAGTACAAGTAAAGGGAGTGGCTATACACCTTTTGCTAAAACTTTAGAAATATACAAGAATCAGTTACACAGGAGGATGTTATAAGAGATTAAGGTTGTGCCTCACAGATCTTAAACAAACAAGGGCACTTCTAGGAAGCTTAGGAGACTTATCCCTTAGTGATCTCAGTAGAAGCAAAAACAAAAAGTATAATGTCTAATAGGTTTATAGTTGTGGCCTTTGTATAATGTAAGGAAACCCAGTGCAATTCACAGATCTATGTGTTTCTTAAGAGAATTATATGAACAGAAAGGTTTCCAGGTTGCATTATAGAGAGCAGTGAGCTGAGATGTGAGTGAGAGGGAGGGAGAGAAAGAGAAAAAGAAAGAGGAAGATAAAGATCAAGAGAACGAAAAAGAGAAAGAGAAGGAAAGCATGAGAATGGAATGAAAAGAGGCTGTCATACACTCAAAATTGTACTATTCGGAAGCTGGTTTGTAAAACTACTTTGCAACCAACGCTTTGTACATTAATGACTAAGGAGGGATTACTCAGCAGATGAAACCAAGAGTCTAAAGCAGAGGTTCTCAACATGTGGGTCACGACCCCTTTGGGGGTCAAACGACCCTTTTACAGGGGTCGCCTAAGACCATCAGAAACACATATATAATTATATTGTTTACAGTAGCAAAATTACACAGTGGGCAGTCGGACATCCCTCTCACAATCCAGGACTGCTGGCTCCCAACCACTTGCCTTCCTTGCCAGCCTGATCAACGCCCAACTGTTCCCCTGCCAGCCCAATAGCCCCTAATTGCCCTCCCCTGCAGGCTTGGTCCCTCCCAACTAGGATGGAGCTGAGAGCCATGAGGATTATTCCCAAGCTTGAAACCTAATTAAGGAACTTTGGCAGGATTTTGCCTAACTTGACTTCAAAATTGCTTTGGCCCAGTGACTCCTTTTTTACCTTACATTTTCTTCATTATTGAAGAGAATATTTAAAATTTGTATTCTAATAAACAAGGACTTGATGATTTGGGAAACTATCAGCTTACCTTTATGACAAAAGTGACTCCTTTTTTACCTTATATTTTCTTCCTTATTGAAGAGAATATTTAAAATTTGTATTCTATGCTAATTCTACCATTAAGAATGTGAATACACATAACTTGGGCACATGAGTTTATGTTTAATTTCATAGGTCCACAGATGCAAAGTAATTGTGACCCAGGATGGATTGTAACGAGGAACCTGACCAGCCCTAATTTAAATCATGTAGATAGTAAGATTTAGATGTAGACTGTGAAATTTTAGATTTGAGCCAGTGCTTGAATGGAATGAGATTCTTGGTAAGCTTATAAAAGGGTGAATATATTTTGCATAAGGGAGGGACATGGATCTTTGTGGGCCAGTCAAGAGAATATTTTTCACATGAAAAGATTATAATTTTTTCTGATTGTTCTTTTGTTTAAATAATCTGCTTTATTTTCATTTTATTTATAGGTTACCACCATCAATCCAAAAGCCCTGTGTGTTTTTTTTTCTGTTTTTGTTCACTTTTCTGTCCCCCCCCCCTCCCTTTTTTTATGTAGACGTCTTTGGAAGTCACTTTGAGCGTAGAGTTATTTTAAAAATATCTAGTTTTGAATATATTTTATGCTTTCTTATACTCTAGCTTAAATCATTTCATTGCATGCTTTATTTATTAAGATAAAGAATTTTGATGTTTTATTTTAGCTTATCTTTGGTGCTTCAGAATTTGGGGTGGTCACTGGAACAGATATATACTCCTTGTTTCTCTTAGATTTACATTAATCAGTGCCAGCAAAAGGTCTCTCAGGCAATAAAAATGTGACCTTTCTAGGCGTCACAGAGATACAGTCTATATGCATCTTACACATAAAGGTAGAGCCAGCCAAAGCCTAAGAACTTACTGTCTGAATTCAACAGTCAAGTCTGTCACCGCATGAATTGGTGACCAGATTTTTTCTGCTGAAAGATCCACCAGTGTAATGGACTATCAGTTTAAATTGGACTGAACTCAAACCAGATGACCTTTAGAAAAGCCTCATGGGGGAGGGAAACAAAAGAGTAGCATAGAGCTTCAACTGCCACATTACACTCAATAGCTGATTTCGACTAGTTTAAGTACCATGTTTCAGATTAGTAAAGGCTCCTTAGAATGTATGCCTGGGAACGTCACTCTAGCAAAATTGTGATTCTCAAAATTATAAGGTGACATTTTTTTCTGAAATGAAACCAACCTGAAGAGCGTTATCATTTCAAGATAAACCTCACTTCTTTCTTCCTTTGGTTTGAATTCTCTCTATAAAGTTGCTTAAAACTCACTATAATATTGTTGGTGATGTTAGACTTGATTCTGTTTCATTGTGATCCCTATTGTGGAATAGAGTTGATTTTCTTTGCAACATGAATGAGGTATTGGCAGTTTCTGATGTAGGAAAATGTTCAATGATGAAATAGAGCGAGCGAGGGAGGGAGGGAAGGAGGGAGAGAGAGAGATAAGATAATTTGATTAGATATTTCTTATTAACCAATTTCATTAGTTAAAATAGAACCAATAGCTATTTTTATTTTAAACTTATTTAGAATCTTACCAAATAAAAACTTTCTAAATTCTGTGGGTTTTACCTCCACAATTAATATTCTTTTCTTTAGACAAACTGCTATCTTAATATTAATTGTCCTTTTGGTGGATATAATATATACATAGGTACAAACATATGCACATACTATTTATCATGTGTAGTCTCCGAAACAGCTGTAGAAATGTCAGAAGACCTCCTGGAGGCAGGAAGTGAGACTCATTTCAATTTCAAACTACATTAATTCTGAGTGAAATCAAGCCTATTGTTATATTTATTATGGCAACCTAGCTCTTGTAAAAAATTGCAGATTTTTAATAAGGGCATTTTCATTGGTTTCCTTCCATTCCCACAAACTCATAAATCAATTCCTGTCTGTCAGCCATTCCAAAGTTGTCAGTTCTTATGAGTAAATGTGACAGCCACATACTATTTAAATCTGCAAAGTTGTATCTCTGTTAGTGAGCTAAACACAATTTTGTCTTCAGTGATGCCCTCTTTGTCTTATAGAGTTTATTTTTTTTCCATCTCATTTCAACTACCTGAAGCAGCAGGAAAGACTTTATCCAAATAGAATATATTCCAGATACCAGCAGAGAATATATTTCTTTGAATAGTCTAGCAAAGAGTAAAATTAAATAAAAATTATGATAAACAAAGGTGGGAAAAGCAAGATATTTTATTCAAAGTATTTTTAAAGAAAAAAATTATACATGTGTACTATATTATAGAAACAAGTCACTATTAGTATTTTCAAAACCTACACTTCAAATCCTTAACACCTTTGCATACACATGGTAAACATTAATTCCTGGGTAATAAAAGTGTGATTTAATACCACATCTACAGCTTTATGCATATTCCAAAAGTCTCAGCAGACTAATTAGAAGTATCACATTTTATGGAATGAGCATTTCTCCTTATTTTCTTGGTCTCAAACTACTGTGTGAAATCTAAAGTATGCATGTCTACAGCAGAGAGAGAAGTGGAGAAAATGCTAAGTAGAATTGCAATCAGGCTAACAAGGTGAATGTTTTGGGTCTTTAATTTTTGCACCAACAAAAGTTCTTTAGAAGGGTCACAGTGAGAAAGCAATGATAATCATCAGACAAGATATTAGAGCACTGCAGAATCGAAGACAGTAGATTCTTCAGGCAATCATTTCTCAGGCCTGCTGAATAGATGCTAAGGAAGAGTCAATAGTACTAATTTGTGCCTATTATTTCTGACTGCCAGTCATGTAGCTCTGTAATTGAAATGCTCAGTAACAGTTTTCTACCTAAATTTTAATGATGCCCTTTATAATTCTCTTTTTAATGCAGTCCCTGAACTTTAGAAAGGTTCTTCACTGCCAAATGTCAGTTCATTGTGAAGTGCTGCATTAGAAACACTCCTGCTTTAAAAAAAAAAAAGTAATATTGCTCATTATATCTGCTGAAAATTTTATTGTCTAGTCGTGTGCAAAATGATCGATCAGGGCTCTCATACCAAAAAGAGTCTAGGAAAGATCACTTCAAAGTAACAATTTGCTTTCTAATTTAAAAAAAAAAAAAAGGCCAGCGTAGAATATCTGAAAAAAATATTTTAAAAGAATGCTCTCAGTTTATTTATTAAATGGCCAAGACTGTCATACACAACAATTATAGTTACTTAGCTCTAGTAAAGAATTATAATTGTAACATTTACCTTTAAAAATTACTAAATACAATTTACTCACTGTCACTTTCTACCCTACTCATACCTTCTGGGAATGAATTTTCTCTTTTTCTTGTATATTTTAGAATTAAAAAAAAAACACCTCTGCCAATTTTGATTTTATGATCTATTATGCAAAGTTATGTGAAACTAGAATTCCTCATATATACAAGTTAATACTTTAATTTTAATTTGACCAAAGGAGTACTAGAAGAGCTGAGACCACCAGAATTTTTCAGAGTAAATAAATTATTTTCATTAACTTTGCTGTGCCTTTAAAACTTGATGGATAGTAGGCGGTTTTATAACTGGAGTTTTGCACTGAGTAAAACTAGTTTAAATTTAGTTGGAGAGAATAATATTCATCTTTTGGACATCTGGACATTAAGATTAAGATCCCTAAAACTCAGAGATCGAAAGTAAAAGCTAGCTACAGTTTTGTTTATCATTTTAGGGAGAAGGTTTAAAATAATATATTCTGTTTAAACCTATTAAACAATTGCGTCCATTTCCAAACTTATTGAGCAAAAAGGTACATGCGTCTCTTGGGATTCACAGCTTTGGAGAGATGAAGACTTTGAGGTTGGCTTTTCTTGTGGAGCTCTGTCAGAAGTCATTTATGGGCAACGTATTCTGATTAGGAATAGATCGTTTCTCAGGACTGCCGTAAAATAAATCTAAATGTCTCAGCTGTGTTTCTGGTCCAGCAACACCCTCATTAAAGAAACACCACACAATTGCTTTGTTGGCAGCCTTGATTTTA
The DNA here is from genome assembly GCF_000327345.1 of Myotis davidii. Lineage (NCBI taxonomy): Eukaryota > Metazoa > Chordata > Mammalia > Chiroptera > Vespertilionidae > Myotis > Myotis davidii. The sequence goes on from NW_006284843.1 coordinate 4,601,346, forward strand.
AACACCAGTCTAGGCTGCATGTAAAAGAGAATAAATTGCCTTCCGATTCCTCTAAAGGTCCACAGTGCTTGTAATTTAGGATTGAGAGGCACTCTGAGCGCAACGTCCAGAAGCATAAACGACTTCTCCCGTAAGAGTATGATACCTGTGAAGCAGATGTCATTAACTGCTATTCTCAAATTTTTCATGTTTGACAGGCAGAGCCACGTGTTTTCGGCATTATGTAACCATTCTTAATAGGTAATAAGTGAAAATACTCCCAAGTTAAATTTCATTTTCCCGTTTCAGAGGACTTCATTATCCTCAGCAAAACTAATAATGGTAATGTGAGAGGAATAGAAAAAACCTAATGTGAAAGCTCAAGACACTAAAAATATTAAGATTTCAGTGGGGTTTCAGTCATGTCACAGATCAACTGCAGTGCTTTTCTGTGGCGCTGATTCCAGCATATCGACTCTGCAGCTTATATTTTTAACCAAGACAGTCCCTTAGGGTTTGAAAATATCCGAAACTGGCCCTGTCAGAATGTAGACTGCTTAGAAGTAAACGTTCAGTATCAAATTTGCCTTCGTTTTTTAAATGTGGCTTTTGGGGTAGTTGTTTACCACCGATTATATCTCCAACTGTCATTTGTCCTGACTCGTTTTGGACATGTGGAAAATTATATATTTCTCAGAGCTAAAGAGAAACACCGGAAGGGAATGAAATAATACATTTTGCCATAAAATTCCATTATAAAAATGAACAAATATTAGTTTAATTTCTTAAGCGCCTACCATGGATTTACATGATAAAGGGCAGAAACATGAGCAAAGTGCCTGTGCAAAATGAGCATTTTACAAATTATGTACAGTGTGTGTGAAGTTTTATATTAGCAAATTGCCCTCACTGATGTATCCTCTTTATCATGAGGATGGAATCACTGGACTGAGAAACTTGTACCATTTTGATTCTGTGCTCAGAAGAGGGGGGAAATGTTCAATTCAGTCCAACAGGCATTTCTCGAGCACTTACTCTGTCGCAGCCACTGTCTGGGACCTTGAGGTGCACAATGAAGAAAACAGTTTCTAATGCAGACTTTACCTAAAGTTAAGAAGAACTTACATACTTATGTCGATAAGATTGCATGCCCTGCTTTTATGGACTTTCCAACTAAGAACAATAACAACAAAAATGAAAACAAATCAAACCAAGCAAAAATCTACAAAGGTTGCACCAAACAAAACCATTAGCAGTTTCAACAAGAACATTTCCTTTTCTTTCTCCCGTTCTCTCTTCACTATAACTTTCTCACTACATAAATAAAATTGCTGAAAAAATTTCCAGTCAAGAAGCGGAAGCAGTGAAAATTAGGTAATTCATCTGGCCTTTTCAGAAGCCTTTACCAGGTGTGGGAGAAGGAACCCAGGCCTCTGGCATTTGATTGAATGGAAGAATTGAAATTAGACGACTGCCTAAATCTGTCCCCAATGCCCCCTATTTCTGCAGCCTACTTCTATAAGCTGTATTACTTTGGAGAAGTCAGTTAGATTTGTAGCACCTTAACCAATTCACCTGTAAAGTGGCCTGTAGTATCTTTCATTCCCACCTTACAAGGTTGAAATGATGAAAAATGAAATAATGTGCATGAACAAGCACAATTAGACCTATCTTCAATTTTGTAACTAATGGATTTTGATGTGAAATGCTCTCCAGATATTAAATATTTCTCATATTAAGGAATGCCAGAAATTCTGCATGATGCAAAAAAAGGGCACTAAATAAAGTTATTTATTCTGATAGATTTCATTGAAGTGATACATTTACTTATGAGTATTCTCAGAAGCCATTGTTTTTTTAGATTATAATCCTAGTCAATCCTGAAAACATCCTGATTTGTATTTTGAATATTTATTTTTAATTATCAAGCTTTGATATTTTAAAAATTTCTTGCAACATGATTGATTTATACCAATCTGATTGGCAAAAAGCGGGCTCCAGCTATAGTAAAGCCTGCCAATGGGATGGTCTTTCAAGGGAGCTCCAGTGCCAAAGCATTTCTGGTGTTGTCACAGACCATGGAAACTGAAGGGATGCCAGAGCATTTAATTTCAAAGTTGGAGAGCAAGTTCTAATCCTGGATTTAATTTAATTGTCACTGTAACTAATATATGAAAAAGATTTATACCGAGGGAATAAATGTATAAATGAGAATTGCTTGGCAGGTCAATGGAAGAATAACATTCACTAAAAACTGTATTCTTATGCTTTTAGAGGTAACAAACTTCCTAAGGTCTGGACCAATACACTTTGCTACGCTTCCTGAAATTATTAGTCCTGTTGACTCTTTGGTTGTTTTCTTTTAATTGAAGGTGATTAATTTAGAATTACATTGATCTTTCTCTTTAGATAGAGGAAGATCATCCATTTATCCTGAAAGTTAAGATGCAGCTTTAAGACACTTTTTGATAGTTTTGAATAAAGCATTTGAGTTGCTGCATTTATTTATCCATGTGTCCCCGCAAAGGGCTTCACAAAGCAGCCAAGGACAAACTGCCATCAGTGAGTGAAAGTAGTTTCACAGACACAAAGGACTTATGAGGATACCAGGGGCCCAGTGCACGAATTTGTGCACTTTGAAAGGCACTGTGGGCCACTAGGCTGTAGTGGGCACAGGGACGGGTCTTAGCCCATCCTCTGTACCCCTGCCCAGCCCTTCCCTCTGTAGGCCCTGGTCCCCTGTCTGCCAGCAGCCCCTCTCCTGCCGCTGCCACTCCTACATGCTGATGGCCGTGCCAGCAGCGTGTGTGAGCAGTGGCTGCTGCCTCGATCATCCCTCAGGAGCAGGGGACATGCTGATGGCCATGCGAACAGTGTGTGTGAGCAGTGGCAGCTGCCTCGATCATCCCTCAGGAGCAGGGGGAGGTGGAGAAGTCCTCCGGGGTGATTGAGGCTGCTGCTGGATGCCAGCAGCGGGTGTGAGCAGTGGCTCTGTTGCTGGCAGCAGGTGTGAGCAATGGGTGGGGCTGGGGAATGG
>NW_006284843.1:4604783-4607626 GCF_000327345.1 Myotis davidii
CAGTACCCATCAGAGGCTCGTCTTGATGACAGCAACCGGCACCCTGCCTTGGTCTGGTGCCCATGCTCACCTGCTCCACCATCCCGCTGGGGCTGACACTCGCCATGTTCTGCATGTGCCCCCGGGTGGTCAACACACATCATAGCGACTGGTTGTTCTCCCGCTGGGGCCGACACTCGCCATGTTCTGCATGTGCCCCCAGGTGGTCAGCACACATCATAGCGATTGGTTGTTCTCCCAGTCTCCTGGTCAGTCTATTTGCATATTAGCTTTTTATTATATAGGATGGGTCAAGTAAAGGGTAAAATTATGCTTGATTTATAAATAGTTTTGGGAAATACCAAAGAAGTCAGTTCATGTGAAAACTCCTACCTCCAGTTTTTCTTTCCAGTATGGCAATGATTTTTTTTTTTTTAGACAATGAAAAAAAAGAAAAGGAAAGCTCAAAAAAGGTCATATTTTCTTTGAATCTGGAAGACTGCTTTTATCAGAAGGGAGGAATTCTGGAAAAATTCAAAAAAACACACACAAAAACAAATCAAAAGATCTCTGGTTTGGCAGCACAGCTCCTGTCCAGGTTGTAGTGTCTGAGTAAGGTCAAGTGGCTGATGTACAGGAACTGGTGCAGGTGGTTGGTTAGAGGATGCAAATGGTAGGTGTGGTAAAGGGGCAGCTGATATTTATCATACACACAAGTATCCCACTTGTCTTCTTTCAAATATCAGCTTTAAGCCAAAAGATGACTTCCAAGGATGGTATTTCTCGCTCTTCTGTGTTTAAAGCCACTCACTGGACTTGAAAAGTCTTTAGGTGGTGAATGTGCTTCCTCTTCTCAGATGCCCAGAACTTCTGGCCAGGTCACTTTATCTGTGTTCTATTTTTTTAAATTAAGCTTTCAGTGCTAATAATGAATCAGACTTTCTCTTAATTTTTTTGGGGGGGGATTTTTATCTATTTGGGTTATTTTATACCTTGAAGCAGTGTAATAAGATAGAAGAAATGAATTTTTGAGTCATAAAACCAGACTTGGAATCTTTTTATGTTTTCTGAAGATCATAAAGTCTGAGTTTTAGTTTCCTCACTTATAAAATGGGAATAATGATGTTAAGTGTGTCTTTGGACAGTACTTATTAGACACAATAGAATTTCTGAATTTTCTGGGCCATGTCTGACAAACAAAAATTGTCCAGTGTTTGTTCAATTCTCTTCTTATAGCAGGAATTAAAGACACTTCTGATTCATCTGCATAATTATTTATTCTAAGTTTGCTTCCTGTTGTATAAGAGAAATGTTTTTTTTATCTCTTTTTTCTCCATTCTATGAAGCTAAGTGAATCCCTGTATCAAAATCTAATGTGAGTCTTTTTAAGGATGTCAGTGTTGTGTCAACTTGTTCTCTCCTTCATTATATACTTGTTTTTAAATGAAAGCAAAAGAAACTATTTATTGTTATTTATTCTAATATATGTATAATTAATTATATACATATAATTAATTTGATGAAATTGTCTAATGCTGCTTAAAAAGTTAACAGCTGTAGGCAACAGAATTCCAGCTCACATTTTCATTTTACAACATCACAGCACAGCATATGTGCTCTCCCACAGTGTGGCAAACTTGTCAACAGATCATCAAAGAGCAGATACATTCCTCATAGAAGAAAAACAATTAATCCTAGGAATGAAAAAGTCTAATTTCACTTTTATTCCAGTGAGCTTTAAGTGTTATTTTATTTTCTGATTAACCCAATGTGGGCATTTCAAGATTTTGTTTCAATTTTTTAAGTCATGTGAGTGCATATTATAAAAGGGCCCAACTTTATAAATTTGTCAAAATCTCTATATATAAAAGGCTAATATGCAACATGTCCCCTTGGGAGTTTGACCAGGAGAATGGGAGTTCTATTGCTCACTATGATGTGCGCTGGTCACCAGGGGACAGTGCAGAATGAAGGAAGGCCCTGGCCGGTAGCCGGAAGGCCCCGATCAGCCCTGATTGCTGGCCAGCACCAGGGGACATCGCGAACATGGCAGGTAACCAGCAGCAGCGGGGCACTGAGGGAGCGAGGGAAGGAGGAGGCAGGGAGGCGGGGAAGCTGGGGAACCTGATCGATCCTGATCACTGGCCAGGCCTAGGGATCCTACCCATGCACGAATTTTTTCCCTGGACCCCTAGTTTGAATATAATGTTGGGCCTTTATAAGCACTATGGGAAAGCCAGATATAGATGATTTGAAGGTAAAGCCCTCAATGATGAAGCTGTGGCTATAGAGTAAAACAAAAGTTTAACTTCTAAATATAGTACTGATTCATCTTGGGAAAGTAATTTAATGTCTCTACGGCTTAGGTTCCTGATCCATAAAATAGATAATGACAATAATACCACCTTATAAGGTAGGCTTAAGAATTAAATGAGATAAAGCTGAGAATCACGTAGCCCAGTCTCTGACACATTATGAGCACTCAAAAGATATATACACTGATGGGCAGATTATTATGACCACCTGACATTTGTAGGCAAATTAGCTATAATTTCATGCTGAAATTGCTAGAGGGCCAGACCATTATAAATAGGGAAGCAGGTTATTTACCATGACAGTAGAAGTGATTTTTTTCTCAAGATATGGGTAAACAACGCAATTTAACAGCCTTTGAACGTGGGATATATTTGACCGTGAGTGGCCAGATTATTATGACCACCCCATCATTACTTTGTTGGGCCACCTTTTGTCTTCAATACGGTAGCAATTCTTCTTGACATTGACTCCATGAGATGTTGAAAGGTGATGCGAGGAATCTGACACCATGCCTGAAGAATAGCATGTCCAGTTCTGTGATATTTGAT
>NW_006284843.1:4607863-4622374 GCF_000327345.1 Myotis davidii
CATATCCCATACGATGCAGTGTATGGCTAATTTACCTACAAACGTCAGGTGGTCATAATAATCTGGCCACTCATAATAATATATATCCCACATTCAAAAGCTGTTAAATCACATTTTTTACCCATATCTTCAGAAAAAAAAATCACTTCTACTGTCGTGGTAAGCAAACTGCTTCCCTATTTATAATGGTCTGGCCCTCTAGCAACTTCAGTGTGAAATTGTAGCTAATTTGCCTACAAATGTCAGGTGGTCATAATAATGTGGCCACTCAGTGTATACAGTGCTTACATTATGATAATATAATGTTAACCATATCCTTTTACTTCCCCAATAGACATATTTGAATGGAATGTGCATTAATCCAGTCAAGTATTCAGTTGGTATAAATACCCTAATTGTGCCATCTGCCTTTTTGATAGTGAGATATTGGTTTGTTCTTCAGTTATAATACAAGATATTTGACTCTCTTGGAATCTGATTGGAGGGCAGAAGAGTGAATTATCTGCTACCCAGCTTCTTTGAAAATTCAGGATGATTCAGAGTACCCCCTATTAACTATTCTTGTTAGACAAGCAAACAGAACCTGAATATGATCAAACATCCAGAATTATACTTTATTGTAGATTTTTATATGCATGCATGCATTCCTTTAAAATAGAAGAATTCTAACCTCATTTATGTATAGATAATGAAATTTAAGGTGATTTGGATATTCTAAAGTATATGGAAGGTGTAATACTGTTTTAAGATATGGTAACAGAGAAAGTGCAAGGAAAAGAGAGGCAAATTAAAGAGAGATTAAAGAGAGGAGTTGCTAGGACACAGTGATGAGTGGCAGGCACTATTGGAGAAAGGAGCTGACCAGGCTCTCCCAGATCATCCCAAGCTTGATGTTTCTGTAGGAGAGCAAGCAAACATAGGTGCAGGGGAAGGTAGTTTTTCATAGGGGCAATTCGTGACATGTTAAAGCTAAGGTTCCTGTGCGGTATCTGGGGGGACTTGAAAGGGCTTAAATTTGGGCAGATTTAGGCTAAACAAATAGCTAGTACAAATCAATCCATCAACAAATTAGCTGATTAATAAAACATGTTCTAAGTAAAGTACTTTTCGGTTTTTTGGATCCCACAGAAAGACAGGTAATTTTATCCTCTAAGTAGCTGAACTATTTGTAGGTAATAAAACAACTTTTATTTATTTATTTTTTTGAAAAATAAACTTTAAAACTTTAATTTCTTAATCAATTGTTTTCTCCTCCAGTGTTGGGAATGTTTGTAACTCTTTTAGGGAAGAAAAGTAATGTTTAAACATGTTACATTCAGTGAGCGTACTATGAAAGATAATTTCAGTTGGTTACCAAAAGGGAAAAAAAAAGTAATTGCTTTACTGACTTGAAAATATTTTACTTTTTCTTCTTTTAAAACCAGCCTTTGTTTCTTCTGCCCTCCTCCTGCAGAGAAACTGCAGGGAGTAGAGTTTTTTAATACAAGAATGTATTATCACCTTATATTACCTCCCTGTGGTTTCTGGGAAAATGCAATCCCAACTACAATCCCTGACTGTGGTATTTGTCTCTGCTTGTTTTGAAAATGGCTGTAGCTATTTTATATGATCAAGCCTCTAAATTATACTCTGCAAAATGTTGCTCAACTTACTTCCTCTTCCTTTCTTCTTTTTGTGGCTGCAGGAATTATGAGTCCCTGGTTTTTGAGCATTTTTTTTTTGCATTTCGAGTATCCACTTTATTTTCTTTTCCAACAACAAAACTATTTATGTTTTATGGAATTATTTATGTTTTATGTTTTCCCCATTGTAACACTTGTCCTCCTAGTTCAACCAAAGCCAAAGTCCTGTTTTGTTCTTACATGTTAATACTTTATTAAGTAGATGAATTTAGAAATGGAATTTGCAGAAAATCTACACGGAAAAGGAAAATCAGATTTACACTGGAGAATTTCATGATAAAGAAAACCCAATAAAAAGGGTTATAAAGAAGTTCTTTCCCAATAAGAACAATTGAAACAGTTGCCACTCCAGTAAAAGTAAATACCCCCTGGGATCCATGTCTCATGTATGTAAATTAATTGTTCTGTGTACCATTTAGTTCACTTGAAAATAATTTACTATAGATATCTAACATACTTGTATATCTTAATTGCAATATGAACATAGACAAGTAGGTCATTTTGGCAAGGCAGGCGAGAATTCTACCACTGAACCACCAATGCTCACAAGTAGGTCATTTTGAAGGAGAATAAGAAGGAGTTGTTGTAAACTATTATGTTTTAAGGTAGTCTTTGTAGACATAATCAATGCAGAAATTGGCACTAGAAATGGTTCCATGGAAACAGAACCACAAAAATGGGAATTTGTAAGTAGCTTTCTTACCTAATTAGATTTAAAGACATCCCTGGGCTGCTCTGCTAGCTCATGGCATTTAGTGACAAAAGAGTTAATTTAAATGATCACAAGTAGTCAGTCACCTGAAATAATTAAATGTGCCTATAGCCAGGGACTTTTAGGTAACCAGGGAGTAACTGCCAAAGAAATGTTAGGGTAAATAAGGAAAATAATGAACATTGGGTTGCCTCTAAATGCACTGGAAAATTAGAGAAAGGAGATTATAAACCCATGGCTTTGGATTCTCAGTTCAAGGTCCTAGTAAGAGACCAGAAAATATGCACCACTGCTCTAAAAAGTGCCTTTATTTCCTGTAGTTCCATGGTCAAGATTTCTGAAATTACAAACTGCAATCACTAATCCACTTACTGCTTTTTACCTCAGGACCAAACTCAATGTCATAAGCAATGCTCACCAAAGAAATGTCAAGTGAATAAATGAATGAATACTTGAGAAGAAAGGCGTAGTACAAAAATAAATATGACAATAAGAGAAGTTATATATATATATGTAAATACACTCTGACTTCATCCTAAAGAAAAGGGGAAGTAAAAACATTTGGTTCCTTTCATATAAAACTTTAAAAATTTTAATTTTGACTTCTTTGATTTCAAAAGACTTATGGGAAACACATTTTATATATAATATAGTTGGTGTTACTTTTGATTTCTCACCTAATTTAATTAAAGATTAGCTTTGATTAAATATATTGAGGGGTTATTATTCTAAATTCAAATGGTTAGGGTTTTAAATTCCATTTCCAGACGCGGTAATTCAATTATGTGTGAAAAGGGGGATTAATTTATTTCAGAATTTTTTTCTGATTTCTTATTTCAAAATGATTCCTCAAATCACATTATTTTGATGATCATTTTAAATAACAAGCAGCTTGCATTTGAGACTTGTTGTGAAAAGCCTGACAGTGGGAGCTTTTAGCCACATTTATACAGAACCTCAGCTCACGGTAATCCTGGTGGAAGGATTGCAGTTCTGTTTATTACCTTTCCCTCCAGAGACAGACACGTGACTATTTACTTCCACTTTTGGGGCTGTTGTTGTTGCTTTTGGGTGACATAAAAGGTCTGTTCAGCTTAAATTCACCAAACTTTTAGAATGCAATATAGTATCTGCTGAAGCATTAAGGTAAGCACACCTGCCAGACAATATTTCATACTGGAATATTCCCTATCCACCTGTGTTATGAAGAGTGATCTTCATAGAGGTAGTTGCACTCTATTCTCTAAATTGTTTTTAAATTTCCTTGTGGCTGGCTTAAGTCAATAGAGCAGTGTAGTGCACCTTTTGAAAAATCTCCTGTCTCACTTCTCAATACTTGCAATTTTTTTTTCATATTAAGCAAGAGAAGTCACCGTCACATACTGTGTAGTTATCTGTGATCTATTGGCCCAACTCTGTTGGATTAATGCCAGATTTCAACACTCAGCTCCCCACTGGCAAACTACTTTCCCACCAGTGGTTAAAAAATGATCACTTTTACGCTTAAGTACACACATTGACATCTCCCGTCTTGAATTCTTCTGAAAAAGAAGAAAAATAGCTAGAGAAGTCTACCATAGCAGGCCCCCTCTGGCAGGGATTCGAAAGTAAAAGAGCATTTCCAATTTCAGTCAGAACCAACTGGTTCAGAAAAGCTCAGGTACTTCAGAAGTTAACATAGAGTTCCCTTTGGTCCCATCAGGATTGGTATTCCTAGCTGCCCAGTTTGCTTGTACTCAGTTCAGCTGCTTTGTTATTACTTACAGAAAATGTTGCCCCAGCTGGAAAGCAGAATCCTATCAGTAACCATTTTTAGAGGAGTTTGATGATGATATTTCAGTGGGACAAAAGGAAAAGAGTGCCCCCTCAGGATTCCTTTAAAATCCATAAAGCCAGGTTTTGAAAAGAACATAATTGGAATGCAGCAAGGAACCTGTCCTTAACAATTCCTCTCCATTGAATTGCTTCCAGGTTGTCCTTTAAATGCAACCCTTCATAGTATAGGGCATCTTTACTTACTGGAAAATGGCAACCTTCTAATGCAGCGGTTCTCAACCTGTGGGTCGCGACCCCTTTGGTGGTCAAACGACCCTTTCACAGGGGTCACCTAAGACCATCCTGAATATCAGATATTTACATTAGATTCATAACAGTAGCAACATTACAGTTATGAAGTAGCAACGAAAATAATTTTATGGTTGGGTCACAACATGAGGAACTGTATTTAAAGGGCCAGGAGGTTGAGAACCACTGTTCTAATGACATAAAAAAATGGTTTTATACAAAGAACTGAAATAAATTATTTTCTCTCTTTCCTGTTTTATGATGAAATTTTAAGCTTTGATTAAAAGATTTTTGTTTTTCTTCTCCACGGCAAATGGGATAATAAATCCTGAAATTAAAAGTAGTAAGTACCAATTGGATTTGAAAAAAAAAAAACACTAATAGTTTATTTTCTTGAATTTGAAGTTTTTGTGTGTATTTTCCTTAATTTCTTAAGCAAATGAAATTGTTAGATTACTATTGGTTCTTCATGAGTTATCAACACACAGAGCATATTATTTTGATGAAGCTTTAAGTGAAATAAAATCCAAAGGTTTTTTTGTTTTTGTTTTTTTGCTATTTATGAAGGATATTGAAGTAGAGAAATTGGTGCTTCCCACCCGCCCCCCCCAACACACACACACACACACACCACACACCTCTGAGACACACACACACACACACACACACCATAGTTCAACTAGAAAAGTCCCAACACAAAATAAGAAACAGGCCAGAGTGAAGGATGGCGTTCAGTCAGGTGTTACCCTAGATAAGACAAACTGAGATGCAAAAGGATTACAGAAGGACCTTTTCAGCTGAGGTGGTTAGAGGAACTTCAAGAAACAAGTGCTTTTGAAATAGTCACTGGAAGAAATAAAGAGGTAGAATTCATCTGAGAGGTCAAATCTTAATTTTCTACCTCTTTAGAATAAAGAAATGGGCATTTCTATAAAGCCAGCATAAGCAAACATCCCTAGAAGTTTTTAATCAAAGTTAAAGAAAATGAGTACATTTAAAGGAAATATAGTAAAAGAAACTAAGAGTCTAGGAGAAATGAAAAAAAAAAAAGGAGAAATAGAGGAGGCTGTGTTTTACAGGTAAAGGTGAATATTTTAGAAGGAGGAAGTCATAAAAGTTATAACTATGTAGTGCAATGGCCAAGGAGTGTGATAATTGTTGTGTCTAAGAGAAAGCCCAGGACTGAAACAAATCCCTGAATTTTGGGACAAGGTGATTTTTGTTGACCCTACAGCACTTTCAGTGGTCAATTGGAGCTTGAATAGCTCAATGGAAAAAAAATCAGGGGCAATAGTCAGATACTGTTATGTAAGAATTTTAACTGTGAAAGAAGGAATGAATAATAGAATAGGGATCAGAGTAGTAATGATAGCAGAGAATTGTGTTTGTGTGTGTCGATATAACTGGTGCTTTATAATATTAAAACTGTTTCTTATCTGAATTAGAAGAATATGAGAAAGAATTGGAAGAAAATGAGAGAATTAATTGCCACTTAAAATGTTAAAGAGAAGATATTTAGAAATAATATGTCTGAATATTAGAAAAAAATTAATGAAGTGTGTATGTTGAGGAATGAGTTTTAGAGAGAGTTTTCCTAAGATCAGGGATAAATCTAAAAGTTTATGAAACCTCAAGAAGTTTCAAATAAGAGTGAGGATGTGTACGTGAACAAAGATAGAATGATCTTGTTCAGGTTAATGGAGATTCAAGTAAAAATACAGACAAGGTTGGATATTAAAAGAGATCAGAAAGTTACAGACTTTGAGCAGAGTACATGAGGCCCAACAAGCAAAGATTGGAACAAAATTAAAGTATTTTAATCTAAACATTCAGATATCTAGGCCTGCTTTATATTTGAAGAAAATAAAAACATCTCCATCTTGTGTGAGTTCTGAAAATCATTCACTACTTCCCCTGTCTCAGAGTCCTAAACCCCGCCATAGTTCTTGAACTTTTCATGCTATTTATTACTTTAGGTCAAATGAGTAGAAGGTCTCTATTAGAATGAAAATAGCACCAGGAAATATTACCATATCATTAGTATTGTCTGTCAATCAGTAAACACTAATTATTTCCTTAAAAAAATTTCTTTTCATCCTCACCCGAGGATATTTTTCCATTGATTTTTAGAGAGAGTTGAAGAGAGAGGGAAAGACAGAAATCGATGTAAGAGAAACACATCAATTTGCTGCTTCCTGTATGCGTCCCAACTAGGGCCCAGGCCCAGGAAGGCTACATGTCCTTGACCAGAATTGAACTTGGGCCCCTTCAATCCACAGGCCACACTCTATCCACTGAGCCAGATCAGCTAGGGCTAATATCGTACTTATCCATGCTTAGCATAAAGAAATGGCTGTTTAATGCTGAACCTCTGGAGCATATGTTATTCCATTCATAGCTAATTTTATTTTAATCATCACCCAAGGGAATGCTTACAGAGAGTGAGAGAGTGAGGGAAGGAGAGAGGGAAGGTTAGCGGGAGGGAGGGAGGGAGAGAGGGAGAGAGAGAGAGAGAGAGAGAGAGGCAGGCATAGATGTAAAAGAGAAACATCGATTGGTTGCCTTATGTATTGGCCTTGATGGGGATGAAACCGAAAACTCAGGCATGTGCCCTGACCAGGAATCTTAAATCTTCACTGTCAACCTTTTAGTGAACACTCCAGCCAACTGAGCCACTTCAGCCGGCCATACTAATTTTATAAATGAGATCTCCAGTGGTATCTTAAGAACATATTCGTGTTTTACTACTTTCATTGTTCATGTGAAGGATTGGCCCTTTCATTTGATTAACTCTTCATTTACCAGTAAAAGTAACTAAAATGACCAATACAGTATTTTCACCAGCTTGTTGTTTAATCCAGCTATAGCTGTCTTATTTCAAATAGTTGCTTATTATTAACTGTCATTGTTTTTATTAAGAAGAATCCCAGTATCTGTCTTTGGAGGCTTCATTGCAATGAATAGGCCAATAGTTAGGGTATTCTAGAATTTACACCTTCCTAAGTGTGTTAGTTCTGCTACAAAACTCAGGAAAGAGAAAGAGAGAAAGAATAACAGACGGAGAGACGATCAGAGAACTCAACTGCCTGGCTGTTGTACAGTTTCTACACTTTATGTGGAAAAACAAGGTCATTGAGGAGAAAGTCTTAGAAAAATTGATTTTACAGCACAAAAGAGAAGTGTGTAGAAGTAAAAAGGAAAAAAAATATTTCAGTAATATTTCACTCATGTGGTGATCACAAAGTTGAAATGAATTAATACATGTAAACCAGTTGGAACAGTCCTGGCACATGCAATATAAATGTTATGTGTTGTTACTTTTAGCACTAAAAGCTGAAAGCACTCTACATATTATTTGATCTAGAAAATATTGCTCCATTGTTTTGACTTCAGCAAAAAGTGAAATCATGCACACCAGAAAATAAATTTAGAAATGTTCTTCTAGATTATTCAGCCTCTGAGATTTTTCTCTTGTCCATCAAAAGAAGCTGAGAGAGACACAGAATGGCCTCAAAAGAAGCAAATGATCAGAATTGAGCATTTTTTTCTCCAAGAAGCATTAAATAATAAAAAGAACCCTAAATATTTACATCCTGCCTTTTTAAAATTAAATATACATTTTTATTAGAAAATGTGGTGGCTGCCATATCAAGTAAGCAGTTTTTATTATTTTCCTGTCACTGAAGTCTTTCCTTTTTTAATAATTTATACTTTTTACTTTATTATTTATTTATTTCTTTATTGATTAAGTTATTACATATGTGTCCTTATCCCCATGTTACCCCCTATCCCCTCCACTCATGCCCTCACCCCCCCATGTCTATGTCCATTGTTTAGGCCTATGTGCTTGCATATAAGTCCTTTGGTTTGTGTAGATGTACCACAGTTTTTTAATCCACTCATCTGCTGATGGGCACTTAGGCTGTTTCCAAATCTTAGCTATGGTGAATTGTGTTGCTAAGAACATGGGAGTGCATATATCCTTTCTAATTTCTAGTTTCTTGGGATATATTCATAGAAGTAGGATCACTGGGTCATTTCGGAGTTCCATTTTTAGTTTTTTGAGGAAACTCCATACTGTTCTCCACAGTGGCTGCACCAGTCTGCATTCCCACCAGCAGTGCACTAGGGTTCCTTTTTCTCCAAATCCTCACCAGCACTTGTTGTTTGTTGATTTATTGATGATAGCCATTCTGACAGGTGTGAGATGGTACCACATTGTCATTTTGATTTGCATCTCTTGGATGATTAGTGACTTTGAACATGTTTTCATATGTCTTTTGGCTTTTGTTCTGTCTTTTGAAAAGTATTTAGGTCCGTTGTCCATTTTTTGATTGGGTTGTTTATCTTCCTTTTATTAAGTTGTATGAGTTCCTTGTAAATGTTGGAGATTAAACCCTCATCAGTGATAACATTTGCAAATATGTTCTCCCATGCAGTGGGCTTTGAAGTCTTTCTTTAAGAGGAGTAAAATTTTAGGTGACATCCACTATAGAATCTGACTGCAATGCTGAACTCAGATAAGTCATTATTGTTCTTTAAGAGACATTTGAAGGAAATGAGCTAAACATCATAGTTTTATAATGACTGTAGAATATCTCACAATATTGGTTCATCTGAAAAATGTTAAAAATAATAAATTACATTGTACCTAAGTTTCTTTTATTTTTCATTCTTGACTCTTGCTAATTCATATTTATTTGTATATCAAATAACAAGCATATTCAGTTAACTAACAGTAATCAGGTTTCTGCTTTTCTAACTTCTAAAGATAAATTTATTTTATATAAAACACCTCAGAGCATGAGACTTTTAAAAAAACTCTATGTAGAATTATGATTTTCTCCTGTTATTTTAAGGTGAAACACAACTTTCAAATATTGCACTATAAAGATGAAAAATAATATTAGGTGGCAAAGATTACATTTGAAGGAACTGCATTCCCTGTGGAAGTTACAGATTTGCCTCTGATATGAGAAAGGTGCTTGCTAAAACAAAGCACTTCTCTTGCTTTCTAAAATACATCAGTTCTACTAGATTCTCTTATAAAATATCTTCACCTAGTATACATGTTTTGGGACACCCTGTATTTTTTCCTATTAATCAACTAAGTGTCTTTCTTTAAAAGAAAATGTTTTATTGATTTTTTTCAAGAGAGAGTAAGGGAGAAGGATAGAGAGATAGAAACATCCATGAGAGCGAAACTTCTATCTGCTGCCTACTGCAAGCCCTTTACTGGGGATCTAGCAGCAACCCAGGCATGTACCCTGACAGGGAATTGAACTACTGACCTCTTGGTTCATGGGTTGACACTCAACCACTGAGCCACACTAGCCGGCAACTAAATGTCTTTCTTACTCTAATTCAGTGGTTCTCAACCTTCCTAATGCCACAACCCTTTAATACAGTTCCTCATGTTGTGGTGACCCCCAATTTCATTGTTACAAATTGAGCATAATTAAAGTATAGTGATTAATCATAAAACACTATGTAATTATATATGTGTTTTCCAATGGTCTTAGGTGATCCCTGTGAAAGGGTTGTCGACCCCCAAAGGGGTCACGACCCACAGGTTGAGAACCCCTGCTATAGAGCACTTATTTTATTTATAAAAGTGCAGTTAGAATCACAGAACTATGCAGTGTAGACCAAACCTAGTCACTCCGATATGAGAAAAATCAGATATAGACAAATGGAGAGATCTCAGATTTTCACAGGGATGGGACTTGAACTTTGATTCTGTAGAAGGGAATGCTAAAGCTGTGCTATAGTGTCTCCATAGCTAAACCTATGCCAAGATACTTGTTGATGAGAGATATCTCATTTTGTAAATGCTGAAGAATAGGTAAATTAACAGTTATTCTGGTTATCAAATGATTTCATTAGAGACCAGAAGACTTTAAAGTACAACAACACAGAAAATGGCTTGCTGTGGCGCTGGCAATTTGAGTGTCATAGTAGCAAATTTTCACTTTGTAACTGTATTTTAATAGCTCTCAGAATAAGACTTGGTATTTGTTTGAATTCTAATTTCCTGGGAATTTACTTAATTACAATATCTAATAAATAGTCATTACACATTTAATTTATCAAATATTTAACATATATATGCTTTATTATCATCACACACTATGCAGAGCCTGTTCTTTGTGCACTAGTTTCTAAATCAAAGCCTTGCCCAAGTGTGTCTAATTAGCAGAGCTAAGCCCTTTGCTTGAACTCTCTAGCTTGAAGGAAGTCCAAGGAATTTGGTCTTTCATTTCTGTTTTGTAAATGTATTAATCATTGTAAGGGCTAAATTGTTATAGCACAGATATCCCAAAGTAAAATTGCTTATAGCGGAGTATATTTTTTTCTCATATGGCAGTCCCCGCAGTCCCCAGCCAAATGTGCAGGCTGTACAGTGGCTATACTCTGTATGCTCAACCTGGGACTGAATCTTTCCATTCTCTCCATTGGCAATCCACAAGGCTGCTGTTTTCATCTGCAAAATCAGAGCTTGCTCACAAATGCATCTTTATTTCAATTCACCGGAAATGCAGAGATCCCTAGTACAGAAGTAGGCTAACCATTGAAGATGACTCAAAAGTTGAAACTGTCACTCTCCTTACAACCTATTTTCAGTGGAGGCTGGGGAGTGTCATCTCTAGTTGGGAAGTCATTTACTTCCAGACAACTCTTACTATGGAAGAAGGGGAGAGGACCTGCCTGTCTCTGATGCAGGAACTGATCACTCCATGCATTTCCTTAACTTAGTAAAGGAGTGCTTCTGGGTAATTGCATGCACCTTTGAACAATTCTTCAAGCAATCTACATAAATCAAATTCTGCAGTAGAAATCACTTATATACAAGACTTACAATGTACGTTTCAGAAAATGTAGTATTTTAATGAGGTTTTCACCAGACAACTAATTTAAGCCTATCATATTAAATTCTGCAAGACATACTTAAAGAAATGCGAGTATAAATATATTAGTCATAAGAATATGGAGGCCCTTTTGGATCCTCAAGGGCTTAGGTTGTCTTTCAACATGACCCATGAATTGACTTTCATTTGCTATCTCCTTATAAACCTTTTAACAAATATCAATGTCTATCTTCAGATCTATGCACAGGGAAAGTTAAAAGTAACATGTTCCCTACCCTCAAGGAAATTAAAATTTAATCACAAATATAACACATAAAGAGATCTTCTACTCAAAGTAAAATAAACACACATTCCTGTTTTGTTTGCTTTGTACGAACTTGATTTCCAGAGTTATACAGAAAATGTAATATAAGTCCAAGGAAAAAGGAATCAGTTTTAGTTGTGTTTCAACCATGGAAACATCTTGAAAATATTTGATATACTTTGGTGAATCCCTTTTCTTGTAAAGAATAATGGATCAGAGAAGTTTATTTTTATATTGTTCTTAATTACTTGCAATTGTCAACACCTATTTTGCAGTAATATTGCAGCTTCAATGACATGAGTTCAGAAAACCATAGCCAGTTGTGTCTTCTCAAATAAAGATAAGGAAACTGTCAGAATATCAGTCTTCCCTTCCAAACTGCCTAGGGAATGACAGGTCACAAATCACTATGGACAGGGAGAAATGAAAGTCTATATTTCAACTGTGTTTTTTCCTCTCTGGTTTTGAAGATGAAGAAATCCTCTTAAACTATACATTCATGTGTAGTAATTGATACATCTAGATCAGCTTAGATCCTGTCAGTCTCATCATGTGTATTTATAAAGATAGAAGCTTAGGAACAGCCATTTGCCTCCAGGTCTAGGAGCAGAAACAAAAATTGGTGTAATTTCAAACCAGTTTGTAGTATATGGATGGAGACCGCTCACTGTTAAAGGATTTCTGGGAGCTGGTTTGTTTATAGTCAGTCGACATTATGTACATGTAACACTTATTTAATAAAATCATCTTTACTCCTCTTAAATATGGTTTCTCAGGAACTATTTTGGTAGTTTTTATACGAAAAACTAGTGAGACACTAAGCCCTATTTGTTGATTAAAGGTTGTGCGCCATTACCACTATTCAGTCTCACCTAAATTTCACTCTAAAAAGAAATTATGTAGCCATTATCAGTCACTTTCCATTTCCAACCTTCCACAAACCTGGCAACCACCTATCTCTCTCTGTATGGATTTTCCCATTCTGCACATTTTATTTATTGAATCATTTGGCCTTTGAATTCAAATTTAATCATATTGAAAATGTGGATTTTGTGTCTGGTTTCTTTCCCTTAGCATAATGCTTTGAAGGTTTAATCATGTTGTAGCATGCGTAAGTACTTCATTCCTTTTCAGATGAAAAATTTTCCATTGTATGAGTTTTTCTCATTGTATTAGGGTTCTCTAGAGAATCAGAACCACAGAACCAATTGGTATTTATATTGATATTTATGTTGCCAAGGGTAAGAGAAGATTAATGACCAGCTCAATCAGCCCCATAGAACAAGAACCAATCAAGCAGAATGAGAATTCAACCTTCCTCTACCTTTTTGTCCCTTCTGGGGAGGGCCATCTGCTTTATTCAGTCCATCAATTCAAATACTAATCTCTTCTCAAAACACCCTCAAGACACAACCAGAAACATTGTTTAACTAGATATCTAAGTATCTCTTAGCCAGTCATGTTGAAACATAAATTTAATCATCCTATGCATTTTGTTTTATCCATTCATTAGTTGATGGACATTTGGGTTGTTTTCACTTTGGGGATACTATGAATAATATTTCTGTTAACGTTTATATTCAAATTTTATATGAACAAATGTTTTCAGTTCTCTTCAGTATATATACATAGGAGTAGGATTGCAAGGTTGAGAGAGATTATATAGAAATATATAATTTGTAAATGTATTCTCTCTTTCTGTAACCTTTTCATTTTCTTGTTAGTGTCCTTTGAAACACAGTGTTTTATATTTTTATAAAGTTCAATTTATCTGCTTATTGTTTGGTTGCTTATACTTTAGAGATCACATATAAGAAACCGTTAACTAATCCAAAGTCATGAAAAATTACCTATTGCCTTTTAAGAGTTTAATACTCTTATTTATCTATTTATTTTTTATATATTTTTATTTCTTTTCAGAGAGGAAGGGAGAGGGAGAGAATGAAACATCAATGATGAGAGAGAATCATTGATCAGTTGCCTCCTGCATGCCCCACACTGGGGATGAAGTCTCAACCTGGGCATGTGCCCTTGACTGGAATCTAACCTGGGACCTTTCTGTCTGCAGGCCGACACTCTCCACTGAGCCAAACCAGGTAGGGCGAGTTTGATAATTTTGTATGTTACATTTAGATATTTGATCCATTTTGTATGTTACATTTAGATATTTGATCCATTTTGAATAACATTTGTATATCATGAGAGTTAGAGGTTTGATTTCATAAGTCTAGAACCTTTCATTTCAGTCTGAAGGACTTTAATATCTCTTGTTGTGTAAGTCTGATAGTGCAAATGTTTTCCCAGTTTTTGTATGTATTGATACATACAATTTTTTCTGCTGGATCCATAATTTTAGTTTGAAGATTTATTTTATTTTATTTTTTCTTTAAGCACTTTCAATATATCTTTCATATTGCCTTCTGATTTCCCTGGTTTCTGATAAGAAATCAACTGTTAATATTATTAATGATAATAAGTCTTTTCTTACTTCTTTCAAGATGCTCTGTTTGCTTTTGGCTATTGACATTTTGACTATGATTTGCCTAGATACGGGTCTCTGAGTTTTTCCTACTAGGAATGTGTAGGGTTTCTTGAAAATGTAAGTATAAGTTCGTGTTTTTCATCAAATTTTGGAAACTGTATTTTTCAAGTATTCTTTATTTCCTTTTCTCTTTCTTTTTGTCCTCTGGTAGTCACATCGTGCACCATTGGAATGCTTTTGAACCATTATGTTTTCTTCATTCTGTCTCTTTCTTTGTCTAGATCAGTGGTTCTCAACCTTCCTAATGCCGCAACCCTTTAATACAGTTCCTCATGTTGTGGTGACCCCCAATTTCATTGTTACAAATTGAACATAATTAAAGCATAGTGACTAATCAC
>NW_006284843.1:4622661-4639640 GCF_000327345.1 Myotis davidii
TGTGTTTCTTGAGGCATGGCTGTAGACCAAGTCATGCAGTTGAAATGGGCACTTTAGCCTTTACTTATTGCTTGAACAGATGCTTAGGTCATCCAGAGGTGATACCTCAGGACCTTCTCAGGTCTTCATTGAGCATGTTCAGAGTCTTTTGCATGTGTACAGACCTATGAATGTATATAGCCTTCTTTTTTCCCATGAATATTTGAAACTTTTCAAAGACCCTATGGACATCTAAAAGTTTCCCTTTTAAGGTTTTTGGTTAGTTTTGTGCTTGCCCTAATACTTCTTTTTAAAAATAGTTTAAAGTATTACATATGTCTCCTTTTTTCCCAATTGACCTCCCCCTGCCACTCCCATCCCCCCAGGACTAGCCCCCACTACCCCAGTGTCCTCGTCCATTGGTTATGCTAATATGCATGCATACAAGTCCTTTGGTTGATCTCCTCCCCTCCCACCCCCGGCCTTCATTCTGAGGTTGGACTGTCTGTATTTTTATATTTTTATTTTTTTTTGTTTAAAGCATTACACATGTCTCCTTTTCCCCCATCGACCAATCCCCAGCCACTCCGTCCCCCCAGGACAAGCCCCCACTACCCCAGTGTCCTCGTCCGTTGGTTATGCTAATATGCATGCATACAAGTCCTTTGGTTGATCTCCTCCCCTCCCACCCCCCGCCTTCATTCTGAGGTTGGACTGTCTGTTCAGTGTTTCTTTGTCTCTGGATCTATTTTTGTTCAATTTATGTTGTTCATTATATCCCACATATGAGTGAGACCATGTGATATGTATCTTTCTCCAACTGGCTTATTTTGCTTAGCATAATGCTCTCCAGTTCCATCCATGCTGATGCAAATGGTAAAAGTTCCTTCTTTTTTATAGCAGTGTAATGTTCCATTGTGTAGATGCACCATCGTTTTTTAATCCACTCATCTGCTGATGGGCACTTAGGCTGTTTCCAAATCTTAGCTATTGTAAATTGTGCTGCTATGAACATGGGGGTGCATATATCCTTTCTGATTGGTGTTTCTGGTTTCTTGGGATATATTCTCAGAAGTGGGATTACTACATCTAATCAGAGTTCCATTTTTAATTTTTTGAGGAATCTCCATACTGCTTTCCACTGTGGCTGCACTAGTCTGCGTTCCTACAGCAGTGCACAAACGTTCCTTTTTCTCCACATCCTCTCCAACACTTGTCATTTGTTGATTGCCCCAATTCTTGTCCACTATATAAGGGAGCTGCAAAATTAAACAATTACCTATAATTGTTTTCAACACATCCCCAAGAGGAAAAGCTTTTCACACTGGGTAAGCTCAGAGTGAGTAAAATGCATTGAGGATACATTTTACATCGTAAATCTTTTTCCTCTTTCATAATTCCCTATTTGCCTTTGGCTTTTGATGTGTCTTGGTGTAGATCTCTGAGTTTTCCCTACGTGGAATGTATTGGGTTTTAAAGACCATTTTTTAAGTGAGGTTTTCTAGGGAATCACCAGACACATCAAACACTGATACTTCTTCGGAAGTGGAGCCCTGGGAGAGCTCCAACACTGTCCTGCCCCCTGTGTTGGCTGCCATGCTGCTGCTTTCCCGCTGTGATCGCAGCCTGGTGGTGTTTAAGGCAATCGCCATGATGGGGTGTTGGGATTGTAATTAGGACAAATTAAAATGCCACAAAGCTCACTGTTCTTACTGAGATTTAGCTGTGTGTTTTTTAATTGTTGTTTGTTTGTTTGAATAAACAGCCCTAGAATTGCTGAAAGTCTTTGGCTAAATTCCAGAGTTTTGAAAATGAACTGATTTTGAAATGACCTTATTTTGAAATTTTTAAATAGATTTTTAATTGCCTATATATAGAAGAGAATTTTTAGAGTTTCTTAGTATGCCATTTTCATTAACGTCACCTGGTTCTCTCGAGAACATATTTACTTAGAAGGTAACTACTAGTATTTCTCCCATTATGAGGCAGTAATAGATTTTAACTATGTTTAATGTCTGTTATTTCATCACAAGGGGCCATGCACAAACAAGACCCAGATCATTGTTAACCATCATCATTCCTGACAATGTAAATGGTTTAGCAATACTTATAACAGGGATCTATCAGCATTATGAGATAAAAAGAACCAAAGTAAATGTCTATGAAACAGTCTCATAACAACTTATAATTGGATATCACATACAAGTAATCTAGAAAATCAACATCAATTAGGAAAGCATGGGATCCAAGACATTGTTAGAAACCAAATTGTACACTGCTGTACATATTCTGAAATATGATAGAAACACAGTAATCATGCCATTTTAAAGTGTGACCATTGTGGTCTTGGCAATAAGTTCAAATCTAAGAACAAAGGCATGGGTTGAATTCTAAGGGATAATGATTATTTTATATTTATCAATTAAAATTTCTCACTTGGAAAATAGAAAATTGCTAACTCAAGTAGACAGGTCTTTAAAAAGATATTTTTAAAAAACCCTGGAATACTTAGCTGGGAAATTTAGACATAGACCTGGTGTAATTCAAAAGACAAAGTGGCTTTTATTAAATGTGTGTTGTAGCAGATTTAGTAGACATGTCTGTTATGCTACAAAGAAAACTTAAGTTTTAACAATTCAATTAAAAATTTCCATCAGGTGATTTATCATGGAATGTTTAGAAAGGAGTCATATTAAACTTAAACTTCAATAGTTGTATATTCAAAGTGGTATGTTAAACTTTGAGAATGAAGGTAGAGGCAAGGTGATTAAGCTTTATCCGACATTTGAGGCTAGGAGGACTATTTTTTATTAACTCAAGGCTGACTGAGTTATGAGTATATTTACTTTATTAACTTTATGTTCTATTCCACTTGCTAAATTATCTCACCTGCGTTTCTTAAGCTGGATCATAATTTCTAAGAATAAAATATGCAGCTAATATAAAATATGACAGTGATAAAAACTTGGGATTTGAGACCAGAGAGAATGTAAATTTGATTTAAAAGAGGGGTTTTCTGTCTTATTTGTGGGGACCTGGAAAAT
Organism: Myotis davidii; assembly: GCF_000327345.1. NCBI lineage: Eukaryota > Metazoa > Chordata > Mammalia > Chiroptera > Vespertilionidae > Myotis > Myotis davidii. The sequence goes on from NW_006284843.1 coordinate 4,625,685, forward strand.
CTTGGAAAACTTAAAAGGAAAATAAAACTTTCTTTAAAAATATTTTTATTGATTTCAGAGAGGAAGAGAGAGGGAAAGATAGAAACATCAATGATGAGCGAGTCATTGATCAGCTGCCTCCTTCATACCTCACACTAGGGGTCGAGCTTTGACCTCCTAATTCATAGGTTGACACTCAACCACTGGACCATGCTGGCTGGGAAAAACATTTTTAACATATATCTACCTTTATTCTGGTCCTTTTAAAAAAGACTGCTTCTTAATGTCTATTTCCACAAATACTTAGCATCCTCAGTCATCTATATATATAAAAGCCTAAGTGACCATCACAACCGAATAGATGACCAAACAGGCTGCTTGGGGTGACCAGGCCGGCAGGGGGGTTAGTGAGGGATGACCAAATGACCGAGCAGCAGTCTTTGTGGGGCAACCAGGCCAGCAGGGGAACTCTGACTGCTGGTTTAGGCCCGATCCTGAAGATTCCCTGAGGGGTCCCGGATTGGAGAGGGTGCAGGGTGGCTGAGGGGACCCTGCCCCCCTGCCCCGCACAAATTTCATGCACTGGGCCTCTAGTATAACTTACAAATGACTTACAGCTAAACTATTCTCTGTATATTGAATGTGTTCATTTTCCCTGTATTAAAATCCCATTCCTACTACCTATTATCTAGAAGGCAGTCAGACACACTAATTTGACCAAATTATGGTTGATATTTACAATTTTTCAATGGTTAAATATGAGAAGTATGCCTCTCTGGTTTGGTTATCTATTAGTTTGAATCTGTGCTGTATCACTTAACTAGTTTCATGATATTAGGTCCTTTTTTTTTTCCGTGCCTGAATTTCTCCATCTCTAAATATGAAATAAGAGTATCTACCTCATACAGCCTTATCTCATTGGAAGTAATAAATGATTGCTATATCATTGTACTTAAAACTGTGCTTAAAATAGAGCTAGTGCCAATGAATATGAACATTTACTATATAAAAAAGTCTTTAATTTGTGAAATCCCGTTGTACCCACGTACAGTGGAATGGAAGTAAGAGGATGGCTAGAAGAACATTTTGATCAACAGATGACAAACTCAGATTCTTTTTACCTGGGAGTTAGCTCCTCTAAGCTTTTCATAGCCTCTTTGCTTCCATGGCTCTCATTCAAGCTTCATTTGATTTGTTTAACAGTAGGTTCCTGTATTCATTTTTTGTTGTTGCTGTAATAAATTACCACAAATTTTGTAAATTAAAACAATACAAATTTATAATCTTATAGGACATGGCAATTTTGTTATAAAAGATAAAATAACTAATTTGCAGACTTAATGTAGTTTGTCATACAATTTTTCAATGGTTAAATATGAGAAGTATGCCTCTCTGGTTTGGTTATCTATTAGTTTGAATCTGTGCTGTATCACTTAACTAGTTTCATGATATTAGGTCCTTTTTTTTTTCCGTGCCTGAATTTCTCCATCTCTAAATATGAAATAAGAGTATCTACCTCATACAGCCTTATCTCATTGGAAGTAATAAATGATTGCTATATCATTGTACTTAAAACTGTGCTTAAAATAGAGCTAGCGCCAATGAATATGAACATTTACTATATAAAAAAGTCTTTAATTTGTGAAATCCCGTTGTACCCACGTACAGTGGAATGGAAGTAAGAGGATGGCTAGAAGAACATTTTGATCAACAGATGACAAACTCAGATTCTTTTTACCTGGGAGTTAGCTCCTCTAAGCTTTTCATAGCCTCTTTGCTTCCATGGCTCTCATTCAAGCTTCATTTGATTTGTTTAACAGTAGGTTCCTGTATTCATTTTTTGTTGTTGCTGTAATAAATTACCACAAATTTTGTAAATTAAAACAATACAAATTTATAATCTTAAAATTCTGGTGGTCAGAAGTCTAAAACTGAGTCCACATTCCTTGGCCCATGCCTGTCTTCCAAATGGCATCAGCTTCCATCATCCATTTCCCTGTCCGACTGACCTCCTAGCCTCCCTCTAATGCGGATCCTTTTGATGACATTGGGCACACTTGGATAATACAGGATAATCTCTTCATTACCATATCTTTAATTTACTCATATCTGCAAAGTCCTTTTTGCCATTTCAGGTAACAGATGTACAGATTCAGGGGACTGAGATGTAGACATTTTTGTGGATTCATTTCTTTCTCTACCACAATTCCATTAAAGCCGATGAGGAGAAAAAAAAATTACTGATGTCTTCCATAAATATATTTTATGTACCACAGATTTATTAATATCTCTTAAACATTTACCCTGCTAAATTCTTATTCCGTTGCCTATAATAACCTCTGGATTACTGCTTCTATTTTATACAGATGAAGAAACAGAGTTGACATGGTTTAAATAACTTAGTGCCAAAAACCCACATTAGTGGGGAAACATATCAAACTTGTTGCTTTTTTCATATTAGTAATTAACCTTACCTGATTTTTTTGATCATACCCTAAGAACAATAGTTTTTCTTTTCTTTTTAAAAAAATATATTTTATTGATTTTTTACAGAGAGGAAGGGAGAGGGATAGAGAGTTAGAAACATCCATCAGCTGCCTCCTGCATGTGCCCACAACCAAAGTACATGCCCTTGACCGGAATCGAACCTGGGACCGTTCAGTCTGTAGGCCAACGCTCTATCCACTGAGCCAAACCGGTTAGGGCAATAGTTCTTATTTTCAAACGGTTCTCATTTATCTATGTATTCAGGTAGAGATTATTCAGTAAAATAGAGTAATATATAAGAATTATTTGAAAACTATTAGCTTCAGCATGAGTGAAACCAGTAGTGGAATAACCTTGAATAAATAATGCACTAATTCTTTCTAATCCTTTCACTTCAATACATGTGAATGACTAAATTTTTTTCAACACTCTAAACTTTAAGACCTGCCTTATTCACATATATATGCCCAGTAAATGCTCAAGAAGCATTTGTTGAATTAGTATGTTCTATCTTCATCATGTGACATAATATAGTTCTAAGTAATACGAAATGTTTAAATGACAGGTCTTCTAATCTGTGTGTAATGATATCTCCATTTCATGTTAAAATGCCCTAAGGAATGTGTTATCATATAAATCTGGACAGTTAGATCTGACAGTTCAACTATATTTATAAAGAATGGAGAGTTTGAACAATGAATTGTAAGTCTTTAAAGAATCATGTGAAAATGAAAAGCAAACATGTTATAGTGAAGTTGAAAAGTATGTAAGAAGAAATAGGGAGTAGAGAAAAATATGACTGAAAGATGAAGAGAAACCCCTGGAGAACGGTCTTTCTAATATACTATAGCATTGATCAAAGTAATCAGGAACAGGTAGGGGATTATAACAGAGTCTGGGTAATATTTGTGAGTCAGGGAAAAAGGCTCAGAAATGTAGTTTGAATTTTGCCCTCTATCTGTTATACTGTTCGATTTTTCTGGCGGAGAAGGTACTTCGTGTTTTTTAAAATTATTTTCACATTTACCCTATTCCTGAAGTAGTCATAGTAACATTTTCATATGAAAAGCCTATGCTACTAAATCACATTAACTGTAAATTATTCCTACTTGAGAACATGTTTAAGTCAGCTGACTAGCTGAGCCTTCTATACTTTTTGAATTTCACTCTCAGAATGCATCAGTCTTTCTTTTGGAGAAAAGTGAAATTTTTTTTCATAAGAAAGATGTGTTTAAACATACTATTCCTGACCCACTTGTTCAGGTGTTAGCTTCAACAGAAGGCATCCGGGGGCAGGAGGAGGAAAGTTGAAGTCCTGCTTCTCCCCGGAAGAGCCCTGGGCTGGGAGCAGGGGAGAGGGAAGCTTTGTGCTTCTGGCTGCAGCTGTCTGGAGTGGTCTGCGCTTAGCTGTGCTGGGAGAGTAGAGGGATGGAGAGGTTTTGGTTCAAACACTAGATTCTCACCTGGCTTATTACATTTTCATAGATTTTCTTGACTAGATGTTTCTTCATCTCTGTTTGCCCTCAGAATTATTTCCAGAGGCTTTGAATTATCATTATTTTTTAAAAATAAGTTTAACCAGTTTCACCAGGGAGAGAGTCAGCAGAGCTCCTCTACTGCCATATTGGAAGTTGATCACTTCTACATACATTTTAAATTGTATTCTTTTTTTACTTTCAATTACAGAAATAGTATAAGTTCCTTATAAAACATCTCATTATAGACCTTTGTAAACTAATAATATTAATCTCTTTTCCAGCCAATTCCATGCCTTAGGATAAACCACTACTAAGTTAAAGTTAATACTTAAGTTTAAAACAGCATAAAGTGAACTCTATAAAAACAGATATCTCTTGTAAATGACATGTGGTAGATTTGTTTTAATCCTTCTCACATTACTTCCAGAATTGTCCTGTTGTCTAACTTGGGCCCCCAAGTTGTGCACGGAGTGTACCTATGCTTCCCATCTCTAGTTCTGACTTATTTCCCTAAGTTTAATTATCCAACGATCAATTCTTAGAACTCATCTTACCTGACCCATCAGCAGTATTTGATACAATGAATACTGTCTTCCCAGGAAATATTTTTAACTTCCCTTCAGACGTCTGTAACACCGGATTTTCCCTCTATTTTTATGGCTGCTACTTCCTAGTGAACTTTATTGGCTGCTACTCACTTCTCTGTAAACTTTAGGATTTCAAGAACTAGACCTTTGATGTCTTTAAGTGCTGAATATACACTAACGATTCTCAAATGTGCATGGACACGCCTCTTCATAAACCTCATTTACATGTGCCCAAGGTATCCTGTTAGTTGTCAATAGGTGTCTCAAGCTTCACATATTCAAAGCTAAGTGTCTGATATCATGCATCCCCCCACCTGCTTTTCTCACAGCCTTCTCCATCTCAATGAATGGTAACACCATCCTTGCATTCTCTCAGGTCAAAGGTCATGACCATATCTTATTCTGACATATTCCATATTCAATTATTTAGCAAATCCTGTTGTCTCATCTTCAAAATTATATCCAGATCGGTGACCACATCTCATTACAGCTATTGTCAGCATTCTGATGCAAGTTACCATTGTTTCTCTTATCATAGAGACTTTTATTTAATTAGACTCTCAACAGTAAACAGATGACATGCTCAAATATAATATGATAATTAAGAATTTTATTTACAAAGAGATCTTACAAAGCTAACCAGAACCTGAGGTTATTTTCATTCCCGAGCCTGGAAGAATCATGGTACGGACTAAACTGTGCCCCCCAAAAGATATTGAAGTCTGTATAGTACTTGTGCGGGTGACATTATTTAGAAATAGGGTGTTTGGAAATGAATAGGTTAAGATGAGGTCATTAGGATGGGCTCTACTCCAATATGACTGTTATCTTTAAAAAAAGGTCAAATTGGACACATTGTCATCATGTGCAGAAGGATGACAGTGTGAAAATATAGGGATAATACCACCTGTAAACCAAGGAACACCTGAGGGAACCAAAAATTCAGGGAGAAGTATAGAACAGATTTTTCTTCACAACCTTCAAAAGGAACTAACCCTGTTGAAACCTTGATCGTAGGCTTCTGGTCTCAGATCTTTCAGCCTATAAATTCTGTTATTTAAGACGCAAAATCTTATACCTTAACCAGTAAAGAAATTTAAAAAAAATAAATGAGGAGAATGGGGAGAAACTATTTTGGAGAGTTGAGTAAACTTGGCAGATTTAAAAGGATCAGTAACCTTTCATCGAATAATTCAGTGTAACCAGCCATATGCAAACTCAAGGGGCAAAGTCAAGGAAACAACCCTGACCTCATTCTTCTTCCGCCCTCTGGTTTCCTCCCAGGTTCTCCTAGGAGCTGTAACTCAGGTCAGCTTCCTGGGCAGAGAAAGGGTGAAGAGGTTGGGGAATGAGTACATCTGGAGGACAAAAGGAAGACACCTGTACGCCTTCCAACTGTCTCTCTTTCTTTCATCTTTTATTTCCCTGTCACTACCTACTCTCAACACCATAGCCAGAGCATCACTCCTGTGCTGCAGACTCGCACACATAAAAAAGTCCTCCTAAGGACCTCTAAGGCCATTCACGTGTGGCTGGCCTTGCCTCCTACCTCACCTCCTAGTACTACTTGCTTGCTCACTCTGTTTCAGCCAACCTTGCCCCTCCTTAACATTTGCTCTTACTCTCTGAAATGCTCCTTCCGCAGATATCTGAGTGACTTCCATTTTCTCTCTATTCAAGCCTTTACTCAGTAAGATCTCTTCAGACCACTCTTCCTAACATTTTAAACCCTTATTCTCCAAACACATTTTCTATTCCCCTCCTCCTCAGTATTTATCACTATCTAAAAATTGATATATTTCACTTATCTTATTTACTATCTCCTTCCTCTAATAGCCTGTAAGCCTTTCAGGGAAGAGATGTTTGCCATTTTGTTCACGGCTGAACTCCTAGAATCCAAATTAGTGCCTGGTTGTAGGCTCTACTGCATATGTTGAATGAATGAATGAATACTATTATATATGTATATGTATTTATATTAAAATATGTTATTTCAGAGAGAGGAAGGGAGACAGAGAGTTAGAAACATCAATGATGAGAGAGAACCATTGATTGGATGCCTCCCACATGCCCCCTATTGGGGAATGAGCCTGCAACCTGGACCTGTGCCCTGACCGGGAATTGAACCTTGACCTCCTTTTCATGGGTCAATGCTCAACCCCTGAGCCACACTGCCCAGGCAGTATTTTATATTTTTATACATTTTTGATATTTATGGTTTTCTATCTTATAAACTGAATCTTCTCTAGTAACTGCATGATTTTTTGGTAAGTCTAATATTTCTATCAGCACATTTTATGGTATGAAGAGATCCATTGGGACAGATGATGTTTTAGCTGATATTAATGGCCTGCTGTAATGAGCACAGAATCCATAAAACTCAAATATATGCACAGATCCTATATACGGTATCTTTCTGATAAGCCTGTAACATTCCTTGATAATAAGCATGCAACTTCAAAGGAATTTTATATCTTCTTTTAAGTTCGGGAGACACTTTGTCTTTGGTCTTTCTTTCCATCCCACCCTATTCAATGTACTAAACTGTGATCCTTAAATGTGAGCAAAGATGGCAGACACTATTTATTGTTTTGTTCAAAACTATTTTGAAAAATTTGGCCAGGGACAAACATTGTTTTTTAGCACACATTTCTTTTGGAAGAAGAAAATGAAAGCAGCCAGCACTGCCAAATTGCACTGTCAAATGCATGTTTAAGCATAAAGAAAAATAATGGTATTTTTATTGCTATCCTCTTTGTACATCTGATACAATAGATTCTAGGTAAATATGTTATTACTAAAACCTACGGGCGTTGGCGGTTTGAATTGGAAAACACAAAGGAAACAGAATCTATAGCTTTTAAGTATTTTGATGGTTTCAAGTTTGAAAAAATTTGAAATTTCCCATGAAATCCAGAAAATCTTATTGTTAGTGTGGTAATCATATAGGAAAAACAGTCAGCTCTTTTTTGAGACAAAAGATGGCTCCTTTTTACAATACAATACGGTTCATAGTGCATGGGTTGCTCATGTTCTTAAATTAAGCTACCCTGTTCTGCTAATGCAATAGTGTTCATAACTATGTTCTATGCAAGACACCTTTTTTTTTTTCTGAAGATGAAAGGTTTTTTTTATTTTTAAAGTTTTTCTTCTATCTCTAATACCAGCTTTCCCCAACTCCCTCTAATTCTGAATTGTTTCTCTCTACACATCCTATAAAACCTCCATTCTGTCTGTCCTTCCTTCTATTAATTAATACCCATTAATTTCAAGTGTGTGTTTTGCATACACTCTGCACATTGTGTTGGTAGTTTTTTAAATTGGAATTAAAAATTTACTCAATTCAGCTATAAACTTAATAGCAATCAACTTACAATTAAATGAAAGATGCTTGTCCCTCACCATCTTTGGCAGGTGTATTTGCTGTAGAAAGGACAGGGTGGGTTGCTCATATGTTATTTAAATTGAAGTCAGAGATAAGATTTTTTTCTGTGGTCTCTAAGGCACAGAGGGAAGCACAATCCATAATGAAAACCTTTTCTAGGGCTCTGACCTTGACTGTCTCTTCAGAAAGTGAAACAACTAATTTAAAAACGAAATGCAAATGTCATTTGTGATTTTTGTGCCATATATAGATGCCTCTTTCCAAAAGAAATGTGATTTAACTGAACTCCACTCTTTATAACAAAAATTACATACACCACTGTAAATATAGGCATAATTTTTAATATACCAAGTTCTTTTAAAGTGGATGGTTAGGATATATAGATAGTAAGTATAACAGAGACAAACAGAGACATCTCCATTTCTTAAAATAAAACACTTACTTAAAATCAATAAAAGACCATAAAAGAGCCCTACTGAAAAGGCAACTAAACTCTTTTTAAAGTACCTTTAAGAAGCAGGATCATGGAAGATATTACTCTATATATTTGTGGGTTATCCCTTAGCTTCAAGGGCAGAGCTTGCTGCTTCCTCCTGGCTTAGCTGAAGTTGTGTGTATAAAGAAATCAGAGTGATTGCTTATTGCAGAGCTAACTGGCAGCTTAAGTCTTAAAGGCACGCATTAATGAAGTTCGGAGCAGTTTCAAGTGGCAGTTGGCATGTGCTTGATGAAGAAGCTCAGGGAGGTTGCCAGCTGGCCTGCAGACATACTAAATGCAAAATAAACAATTAATACTAAAATGTGTATATTCACATATTCGAGAGAGATTTTTCATCCTGTGAAAACCCTGTTGTGCTGCTTTCAAGTAATATCTGGGTGACAGGTGCCATAAGTAAACCTCTTGACTAACAGCAAGACTTGTAAGAAGAGAATGAACAGAACAAGCTTGAAAAGAACAGCAGAAGGCAAGGGAAGGGTGGGAGGCATCAGAGGGAACGCTGAGGGGAAATCCCTCTGAAAAGTGAAACTTTCAAGCTGTTCTCAGTGTGATATACTTAAAATATTCCATTGCCAGAAAATTATGAGAGAGATGATATATTCACTGTTGGAATACATATTTCTCAATATGTATATGTCAGACCTTCTTTGTAGCATTAAAAGAAAAAGAAGTGAAGTATATTAATAGATCACCAGCTGTAGGACTTTCATGATTAAACTTTTCTAAAATAAAGTGAAGCATAGCACGTTAGATAATTTATAGTGAAGCGTATTCTTTTTCTCTCTAAAATTATACCCAAAGTGTGCCAAAATATATAGAAACTATATAAGAATGAGGCACAGTGTTTCTTTCTATATTTCTTTCCAGTAACCAATATACACACCACTAATGGCAGTTAATGTAGCATAGAGGTTAAAACAAAGCAAAGCAAAACACTCAGCAACTGAATATCATCTAAAATTTGGAATAATAAGCCAGCTTCATAAAGACCATATGAGGCTTAAACGAGGAAATAGATGTGAAGTTAAAGTGTTTGGTGCTGTTATTAGCACATTCCAAATGATGGGTACTATTAGTATGTGAGAGCATGTTAAGTTTTAAGTTTCAACTTAGATGTCAAGTTATAATAAATAAAGATCCCAAAGGAGAGCATCAGATTGAAATGTATATTTTCTAAGGATATAAAGGAATACTCCCCTGGGCAGCTCTAAAATCCACAAGGAGAAGATCAAAGGGCAAAGAGAAGGGAGGTTTGTGAAGAGATTTTTCTTTGGATGTAGTTGCTGACCTGCTTTAAGTCTCATTCCCTCCTCCTTAAGGAACAGGTAGAGGTGCTCCCTTCTAATTTCAGTCCTCATGCACTCATTTCAAGAAGGCAACTCTGAAAGCTTGGTGTGTGTTCTTAGAAACTACAGGGTACAATGGTTGGGTTGTCTGAAACATGTACAAGATATCTGAATTTTGATGCAGCCCGAAGCCACAAGGTAAAGAGAGCTACTGCTGCATCAGGAAGCAAGTGACCAACCTAACGATGGGTAAAAGTGCAACATCTTCATATAAGTGAAGCCATGTGGTATTTATCTTTCTCTCCAAACAAAACCAGACACATAGAAATGGAGACCAAAGGGATGGTTACCAGAAGGGAGGGGAATAGAGATTTGCTATATTTCTATGGCTTCTTCCACCTATGATTCTTTCGTTAGAATTAATTTCAAGTATTTTGAGTTTTTATACATCTGTGGGGAAGTCACATCATTGGCCTCTTATCCCTGAGCCATCTTGTCCAATTCAAAGTAATTTGGCCCCACAGTTTTAACTGGGTAATTGCTCTAAGATGATTTATCTGAAGGTTTTAGCAATGCACATGTGGACCATGCCTCTTGATTTGATCCTTCCTGCAAGGATAAATTCAAGTCAACATTTGTTACGAAAAGACTTTCTTAGTTTACTTTTTTTTACGGGGTGGTGATAAAAAACAGTTGTATCTTTCAAATCTGGCCTTTCTCAAATTTCAGGACAATCTTAATATCTTTTCAGTCTTGTTGAAAATCTGCTGATTCTTTTCAGCTAAACATCTTCCTTAGAAGTGAGTCACCAAACCCAGCCATCAGCAACTAACACATTCTGCTAAAGTTTAGTTTTTCATCCTCTTCCCTTCAAGCTACAAATTTAGTAAGTAATGTTTTCTAGTTATCATGAACTCAATTGCTATTTTCCAGGGTCTGATTATCAGCCTCTCCATTGATTGCCACCTAGCCCCTAAACCAGGGCTGCATGTTTTAGGTGTGTGTCCATGTGTGTTTTGTTATTGCACCATTCCATTTCCAGTCTAAAGAGGTTAGGATATTCTGTTATAACAGTTGATTCCCAAATCCAGTGATTTAGAAGGACAGTTTATTTCTTACTTCCATTATATTTTCCTTATTCATTATTGCGCTGAGAGGATGGTAAAGAGTGTCTGCTTAGAAGGGACTATCATTGTATTGAATGTAGCCCTTCATTGTATCCAAAAGAGAGATTTTGGAGGGTTTTGTATGAACCATTAAATATTTTGTCATGTAATCCACTTGCAGTTTGTTGGCCAGAATTATAGATATAGTCCTACTCAGCCACAAAGGGGCCAAGGAATGTATTTCTACCATATGCATTTTGGTGGAAAGCTAGAAATATTAGAAAACAGCATTTATGGCTGAGTTGACAAGATTACTAGCAGAGTTGGGGGAAAGATATATCATTATACCAACCGTCCAAGAAACAAGTAGCCTTCTGGAAGTTGGTCTTGGCAAAATTTAACTATAGATCATGCTCAGAGTTTTGATTGCCGCATTATATTGGTCATCCTAAGTATCAATAGTGATGTTGTTTTATGACTCTAGGTCACATAAGGCTATTTATTATATAATAGAAAAAATATAGAATTTTCATTCAGTAGCTCCACTGGATAAATTTTACAGTGGCAATGGGTGACAAACAAATTTACATTTGGTTACAATAGTTATATCTGTTCTACATATTAGTTGCCATTGTCATGACCACCTCCACCGTCATCATCAGCTGCGTTATGTTTATGAAAGTTTTGTACTATATTGGGTCAATCTTCCATACCTGTCATCAGTCAGTAATACTTAGTCACTATTTTCAGATGACATGATTTTTTTTTATACAGAAAATACTAATGAGTCAACCAGAAAAGTATTAGATTTAATCAACGAATTCAGTTAAGTTGCAGAATACAGAATTAACATGTGAAAATCATTAGCAGTTCTATGAGGTAACTACCAATTTATTGAAAAAGAAATAAAAATGATCCCATTTACAATAGCATAAAAATAATACAATGCTTATGAATAAATTTAACCAAAGAGGTGTAAGATCTATACTTGGAAAACTACAAGACACTGATGAAAGGTAGCAAAGGAGATAGACTAATGAAATTAGCTTATCCAATCCTCTTGATTTTTGGCCTCGTATTGTTACAGTACTCTACATTGAAAACTGAATAAGTAGCAGCTAAAAGTGTCATGTTCTACCATGCCATGTCTTTGGCAAAATTGTCTTTTCTATCCTCTAAGTGCTGGTAACTTGCTGTAATGCCCTCAATGTGATCCCCTCAATGAGCTCATTTACTCGAGCCTTTCTCTGACACTGAGTATAACCCTTAGTGGAGTCCAGGCCCCAAGGTTGGTGTGATGGTGGTGGAGGGAGTGAATTATGACTATGCTGATTTCTTGGAACTTTCTACAACATGTTAAAAGATTACATGAAGCCTTGTCATTACAAATAAGTTAGTACAAAACAAAGGTGCAATACTCATTAGAGCTATAATGAGAGTATTATAGCTAATATGGTGGCATGGGGGAAGCTCCAGAAAAGGAAAGGAAACTGTATTTTTTGTTCGCATGAAAGACAGAAGGAGTAAGCTCCTTTGACATGCATTGTGTGTTCATATTCCTGTGCATTTTCTATTTATATGCACAAAAATTAAACCTTTGACTGGATAGCAGTTGGCGATGGTTTATTTTTATTCACCACTGTCCATAACTGGATTGAATAATTACAGTTTGTCCTACCATCTGAGACTCTCCCTGACATTTCGTTGCCTTTGCCCTGCTGCTCATTTATGTTTAAGTTTGTACTTGCTCATTAACTGGTATGTCCTAAAAATAACTTTGAAAGTCTCAGATCCTGAGCGGTTAGCAGTTAGCCTACATAGCTAAGGTTATAAAATCGGCACCTGGCCGGAATTAAAAAAGCTGACTCTGTTACCGGTTTTAAGATAAAGATGAAAACTATATTTGAAATTGCTTCTAATTAACTCTAAAAACTACAGAACACTGAAGGCTATTATGAAGGATGTGTCTCATTGTACTGCAGTGTTTGCTACTTCATTCCAGGCTTTAGGATTCAATTATGCATCTCTCTTGACACGTGGTGAAAACTGCCATCGCTTGTTTCCCCACTAAACCTTAAGCCACAAACACTTAGCAGTAGTGCCCTGTTTTATAGTTAAACATGTCCATGTTTAACACTTTTTAGAAATAAACATATCTACCTACTTTAAATTTTTCTCATTCTAGATATTTCAGAATCACTGTTTATTTGTTAACATTTGCATTTCACCTTTGAGTGAAATATTCACAGATTTGGCTAAAATAATTCATCAGTTTCTTAATAAAAGGGAATAATTCCATGTATGTAAAGATCCTAAGAAATAATTCCTGTTTTCAGGATTCTACATGAGGACATATGGGTAATTTCTTTTGTTCGGATGAGAAAAAACAATTTATTTTATTTTTTGATGCAAATTATTTGATATATAATACAGTTAATAAAATGAAAATAGACTTATTAGTGAAATCAAACCTTTGGTGAATGGGTGAGTGGATTATATGGATTATAGTAATTAAATCTCAGAGTGGCTTTCCTAATATCCAACATATGTCATCAAAATAACTTTCTAAAGAACAACGTTTATCTTGTTATTCCCAATTTAAGAACATTCAAAAACATCTCACTGTGTAGTGACTTCCTTAGTATTAATACCCATTATCTTCCATAGTGTGAACCTGGTTTACTTTTCCTGTTTTAGCTCCATCTATTATATGTATTCTCTATGACAATTAAAATCAATTTATTATTTTGTTTCTGAAAAGAGCCTCATACATTTCTATTTTCTCCTTTATTCAGATGTTTTCTTCTTTCCAAACTCTCTTGTTTCCAAGGTACCTGACAAAACTTTATTCATTATTTAAGGCAATGACCGCCTTATATGCTACCCTTTCGTGAAGATCGTCCTGATTATTCTCTTTTTAAAGTTTGATCTTATCCATCAGTTGTGTCTTACAGCTTTTCTTAAATTTTAAACTTCTTGAAGGCAGAAATATCTATTGATGTGCATGGTATTTAAAAGGCAATGTATTGAATGGTATAAACTTTGCGGCATACTTATTTAAAAACAAAAGGATGAGGCATGCACATAATTAGGTCAGTTGGGTGTGATGGGATTGAAATTATTTCTTTCAGAGTTAGATGAAGAAACTT
>NW_006284843.1:4639684-4647933 GCF_000327345.1 Myotis davidii
AGATTTAAGTATGGCATATTTTTTTTGAATTGCACATTTTATCTAAAGTTAAATAATTTAGAACATTTCATATTAAAAATTAATCTGTTGTAGTATATGTGCTAAATTTTACATGGAATTTAAAAACAGAGCATGAGAACTCAAAGACTATTTAACCAACTCTCAGCTTTTCTGGGCCATATTTTATGTTTATAACATAATTCCCATAATTTTAAATAAGAGTGTAGTTATGATTATTATATATGTACTAATTCTAAATCTATTATAATTAAAGATTTATTTAATTGCAAATCCAGATTTTTTCTATATTGTTTCACTCTAGAAAGCCATGCAAGAAATACTGCAACCAGAAAGCAAATTTTTAGACAAATGCTGAATTATTCTGGGTAAATAGTAAACATGTACTTGTTTTCAACCATCTTCTTCCTGCTAGTTAGATCATATTTAAAATATTTTTAATTGGTTGTATCTTCTTAACATAAAAATAGTTAATGAAAAATTTTCTAAATATTTGTTCATTAGACATTATCAATTTCAAAACATTCGGTAACTGCCACACACACTGGCATAGCCAAAGCAGTCTCTTCATTCTCCATCCAACCCACCCTTTGCATTTCCTCCCGTCAGCCTTTATGCTTTCTTTGCTTCTCATCTCAGATGCCTCTTTCATTTTTTCTCACAGGCTTTGAAAATCTAAAGACTCCTCTTGAAAACCTGTATAGACAAAAGAAGCCCTGTCTTTGAATTTTGATAATCTGTTTTTGGGGAACCTATTATTTGTTAAATACTATGTATCAGTTGTAGTTGCTGCAGTTTCAGAGCTTTCAGTCTCACTATGAAATGCATAGTTTCCTTGGGGAATTAACTATCTTTCCTTATGTAGTATTAGCTTTGCATATTTTAAGACTGTACACTATAAATTTCAAGAGGGAAATAATAGGCAGGGTTTTCGGGGGTGGAGGGAGAGTGTCAAAACTTTGTTTCTGTGTTCCATGATTTTATTGTGTAGAGAAATTTGGGAATGAGATTAGGGAAAAATTAACTATTATTTACTTTTTTAATTTTTTATAAGTAAAATATGAAATATAGGGGGGCCCTAGAAGGAGGCTTCTTATTTTGTTTGGTGTGTTATGAGGAGATTTCAAGTTAGCTTTTACAATTGAGTAAGTTTAAGATGTAAAGATGTGGTTAAGTATTTCGAGTTGAAGAAATAGAAAAAATTGCCATGGAAAGGATAGGCTATATTTGAGGAACAGATTATAGTGACAAAAACTTAAGTAAGATCCCAAGAAAATCTCTCTACATAATGAGAGATTATAGTGAAAACAAGTGAAAATTAAGTAGAAATCAGAATATGAAGAATATTGAATGTTATTTTGAAGGGTTTTGCTTAAATTTTATAAGACAAAGAATCTAAACCAGGGAGTGAATACTATGTGTGTAATGAGATAGAGACTAATTTGGCAACATTGGATAAAATATATTAAATGGGTTTTTAAATAATTTGAGTTAGAAATTATTGGAGACAAATGTTGTAGAACACTATAGAAAAGGGTAATGAAGCCTTAAATATGTCTGAGTATTACAAAGGAGATAGGATGAATATTAGCAGATATTTCAGCAATTGAATGAATAAAACATGGCAACTGATATGAGGATGCTACAGAGGTAGAAATCAAAGTTTTTAACACTTGTTTTAATGGGAGATTTGTTGTATCATTAATTCAAGGAGAAAAGTGAGGGGATTAAGGGGAAATTGGATAGGTGATAGTGGATGATGAGAACACCTAGATTAGTGGGGTTCTCAACATTTCCTGCACATTTTACTAACCTGAAATACTTTAAAAACTACTGATAAGTAAATTGCACCTATTGGTTTTTTTTTTATTGATTTCAGAGAGGAAGGGAGAGGGAGAGAGAGATAGAATCATCAATGATGAGAGAGAATCATTGATTGGCTGCCTCCTGCACTCCCCCCAATGGGGATCAAGCCTGCAACCCAGGCATGTGCCCTGTCTGGAAATTGAACCATGACCTCCTGGTTCATAGGTCAACACTCAACTGCTGAGCCAAGCCTGCCGGGCCCTATTGAGGTTTTGATGTAATGAGTTTGGTGTGTGTGTCATGGCCACAGGGATTTTTACAAGCCCTTAGGAAATACTAATAGTAAGCCAGGGAAGTTCTGCTCTACATTCTGGCTACTTAATAGTGCAGTCCACAAACCAGCAACATACACATTATCTGGAAACATGGTATAAATCCAGATTTTTAGTTCCCAATACAGAACACCTGAGTTAGAATCTGCAGTTTGAATTCTTTGCTAGGTGATTTGTATGCATACTGTATTTTTAGTAGTGCTTACCTTGAACATGCTAGAACCATCTGAGGGACTTCTCACAACAATTATATATAAATCCCAACACTTAGAAATTCTAATTTAATTAGTATGAATGGGGCCATGGCACAGGTATTATTTTAAAGGCTTGCAGGAAACACAGACATGAGCCAGGTTTGAGAGCTACAGGTACAAAGTGTTGTTTTTTGTATATCCAATAGTCAGATTTCCAGGGAAGTTTTCTCTTTTCTTGGTTGCTTGTAACAGCATCAAAATGTAACTAGAAGAATGATAAATGGTTTTGTTTTCTAAATCTATTACAACGTAGGAAGTTGGTTAATGAGAATCTATGCAAATATTCTAAAATTTTGGATTTATTTGGAGCAATTTAGATTAAGATTGAAGAATAAAACTGCACAAAAAAGTCTCTCAGAAAGCAATTTAAATATCCATATCATCAGTGTAGAATAACCTATTTGAAGTTAAGGTAAACTTTGTAGGCATCTCTGGTTTTTCTTTACTGATATGGATAGCTACCCTGTTTTGAGGGACTTTATAATGACAGCCAATGTGAATTGTTGCCACACTCAATTTGCAAGGGCAGAGTTTCAAGCTAGAGTAATTGCCTATTCCACTCCAGAGATGGGATGCTGACTGCTTCATTACCAGCTGGATGAACCAGGGCATGAGCAATTTCAGACAATGTGAACCATGCTACTTTATACTACCCGTGGGTGCTTGTTCCCAAATCTACTTGCTCTCCCCAAGTGACAACAGATAAGTTTTGCTTGCTGAAAGGCACACTGGATGGCACTAAACGACTTGTACAAATGCACCGTGTCCTGTTCTCACATCAATCTACAGAGTGAGTCATTAACACTGTTGGCATATGCAGAAAGACTCACATTGTGGAATCAGTGATTTAATTTTATCCATTAATTTTTTTTTTCATTTATCTTTATCCTACTTCTAAGGCAAAGGGAAGGACTATTATATACTAGTAATGTATTATTCAATACACTATATAGCAATTAACATATATCAAGACAATAAATACAACCAGGAAGGTTTAATTCACAATTTAGCACATTGCTTCGATTCCCAGAAATTCTATGGAATAGCCCATAAGCCTTGAGAAGTAATTGCTTTTATAAAACATTTGCATTTAGAATTTTGCGTAATTGATATAAACTATTATGAGCACCATTTTAAGGCACAACATTTTTGGGGCAAAATTTAAATTGCTTATACTATGCCACATGTACTACTTAAATAACTAAACTTTATTTAAAATCAGTAATCATTTCATTTTCAGTTAAAGGAACCATTGCTTGCACTAGAAGTTAATGTCAAATTTGTAGTAGTGAAATATCCACTACAATTTTAAATCGAAATCAGGCACATACAATATTAGAAGTAGTTTCTGGTACAAGGGAAACTATGATGGAAATATTTGGTAAAAATGGAATTAAGTAAGTATAACCGGTATATTTGTTCTCGTTTAAATTTCGAATTACTTGATGTTTACTATAGGTACATATCTATACATACATCTTTCTATCTGATACTTGCAAAATTATGTATATGAAACATGAGAGTAAAGTATAAACAAGTAATTTGTATCAGCAGGATATGGATAAGTGAGGAGGAAGACACAGAGGAGCCAGAGTACTTGAGAATATTTCTAACCTTGATGGTGGGTACATAATTTAAAAATAATTGTTTGAATTTCTTGTAATATTTTCATCTGTATATTGAACCTGCAGTTCATCCATTTAAAGTCAACAAGTCAATTGTTTTTAACACATTTTCAGATATGTTCAACTATCACCACATTCAAATTTAGAACATATTCACCACTCCAAACAGAAACTTCATATCAATTAAGAGTCACTTCTCATTCCACTATCCCAGCCCTAGATAACCACTGAAGTTTCTCCTAACTTTGGCTAAATGAATAGTGCTGCTATAAATATTCATGTACCAGTTCCTGTGTGGGCATATAACTAGGAGTAAAATTCCTGTATGAAATGGTAGCTTCACATTTAATTATTTGAGGGACTGCCAGACTGTTTTCCAAAGTGGCTATACCATTTCACATATCCAACTGTGGGGTATGTAAGCTGGTACAGATTTCTTTAGATCCTTGCTAACACTTGATACTCTCTGACTTTTTGATTCTAGCCATCCCAGTGGGTATGAAGTGGTATCTTATTGTGGTTCTGATTTGCCTTTCTCTGATGACTAATGATGTTGAATATCTTTTCTTGTGTTTATTGGTCATTAGTATTTCTTTGAAGAACTGTCCATTCATCTCTCTGCCCATTTTAATTGGGTTAGTTGGCTTTTTATTATTGAGTTGTAAGAGTTTTTGTACATTCTGTATACTGATTTTTATCAGTGTCATGAATATATATATATATACACATATATATGTATATATGTATATGTATGTGTGTGTATATATATATATATATTCTTCTAATCCCTGGGTTCTCTTTGCAATTTCTTCATGCTGTCCATTGCAGCACAAAGTGCTTGTTGTTATTATTTTCATTATTCTTTTTTATTTTTCATTTTTCAATAGTGACCGGCGGGATTATTTTAGTGAAGTGTGATTTCACACCTGGAGGAGGCTCAGGCTTGGGAATGCCCACCCCCACCCTAAAATGGCAGTGGTTTTTGGTAGAGGTTCCTTTATTTTTTCCTAACCACACCATGTGGCGAGCACAACTGTGCCTGTTGCTCAGTTGATTTCAACCATGTTTTGGGGCATAAGCTGCACTGCCAACTGTTCTAATCCTATGGCAGATCATTTGAAGGAATCCTGTCAGAGGTCAGTGTTTGATATTTAGTTTGATCCTAGGAAGATTCCTCTTCCTTGACTTACTGGCCAGTTTTCTCCTTCAAGCTACTTGACCTACTATTTAGCTTATACCTTGAATCTCCTCCGAATTGCCTTTCACCACAAACTCAACTGTTTTGGAGTGTGCCCCTTGGCTTCACATCGCCCGTGCTTTGTTGCAAATGACAGCGCAAATCACTGACTTCCACTTCCTGTAAGAGAAGGCCAAAAGCAGTTGTGCTGGGCCGAAACCAAGATTTTCTTAGGTCTGCGCTTCCTCCTGAGGCTCCAGGGGACAATGCGTTTCTTTGTCTTTTGCAACGTCCCAAGCATCTCCTTTGGATCATAGTCTCTTCTTCCATCTTCGTATCTAGCAGTGTAGCATCTTCTCTGACTCTGTTTCCCTTTGCTTTTTTCACATGATTTTCTCTGTGTCAGATCTTCTGCTCAACTCTGCTAAGGACACTTGTGATTGCATTGAGGGCCCACCCAGATAATCCATATAATTAATCCCTCCCGTCTAAATATTCTTGATTTAATCACATCTGCAAAGTCACTTTTTTACCATATGAGTTAATATTCTTAGGTTCCTGGTTTAGGTCATGGATATATTTTGGAGAGACCATTATTCATCCTACCGCTGTAAGTATCCTTCTGTCCAATCTTCAAGAAGACTCTTTCAAAAGGGAAGCAGAGAACATTGTCCTTGTTGTATATGCAGAGGAAATCCGTATGTCTTCATCCTTCATCTACAAAGTGCACCTGCAACTCATGTAGGGCATCTTTTCCATCTAGTTCTCATTTCATTGCTCTATGGGGCTGCTGGGCATGGGGTACCAACACTGAAAAGTAGAACTGCATATTGGTATTGCTTTGACCAAAATAAAAATCTGTCTCTGATCTAAAAACTTCACATGTATAAACATAAAAAAATCACATTATTTATCTTTGATGTAAATGCCCACATAATCTATATGCAGAAAAAAAATATATGTGGTTAGAATTATTTTTAAATTGAGTATTTTCAAAGATTCCTATGAAACACTATGCTTCTTTAGGTTGGACCCTGTTTCATAGTGTTGATGCTTTGTGAGTCCACAGATATTTTGTACGAGTATTTCTGTTGTACTATGGGGAAAAAATCCCAGAAAATAGTAAGCTTGGCATAAGCATGATATGTATTAATTATTTATTTTTAAACCCACTGATATTTTCTATGTGTTTACACATGCTTATATGTATATGTGTATGTATATATGTATATATTTTATATGATATATATTTTATATATGACATATATATAAGATGTCACATATAAAATATTATATATAACACTAGAGGCCCGGTGCACAAAAATTTGTGCACTGGGGGTGGGGGGTCCCCTCAACCTGGCCTCTGCCCATTTGCAGTCCAGGACCCCTTGGGGGATGTCCACCTGTTGACTTAGGCCCACTCCCCGGGGGATCAGGCCTAAGCTTGCAGTCAGACATCCTTCTGGCAGCCAGGGAGCCCTTGGGGGATGTCTGACTAAAGGCTTAGGCCTCCAAGGGATGGGGCCTAAACCGTTAGTTGGATATTCTTAGTGCTGCCACGGAGGTGGGAGAAGCTCCTGCCACCACCACTGTGCTGGCCAGCCATGAGCCAGCTTCTGGATGAGTGGCACTACTCCTCAGTCTGACCTAAACCCTAGAGATTAGTACTTCATTTTACAACTTTTTCTCAGTTTATAGGCAGCAGCAAACTAAGACCACACAGTCGGGTATGCAAGAAATGTTGCTTTCTTTATCGTTTAGTAACCAAACCTAACTTCAACTTCAGCCCCCATTCTGCCAAGTGAAAAAACGAAAACAAAATATTATTTAATTTAGGTTCCCCACCCCCTTCTCTGGAGTTGTACAGTGGGGCCTTGATTTACGAGTTTAATTTGTTCCGAGACTGAGCTCGTTAAGGAGCTTGTTAAGGAGCTCGTTAACTCAAATTATCAACTCAATGCAAAAAATTGGCTAAGAGACAGCTGGTATCTCAAAAAACTCATTAGTTGGGACACTCGTAAGTCAAGGCCCCACTGTACTTCCATGTCAGACAGTTTATATCTCAGGCAGAGGTGCCAAAGAACTGAGCAGGGTCAAGGACATCTGGACCTCAGTCTTCTGTCTGGGCTGGCCCCCACCCAGCTGCCCTTGACCCTCACCTCACAGCTCAAGTCCATGCTGATCCCTGGTATATTCTCCTCATCTGGTCTTGAGGCCTCTTGAGTCCAAACCGCTCTCTCCCTCCCTCCCTGCCACCTTCTCTCTCTCGCACAAAGAGGTATTGGGCTTTCTGCGGTGAGGTCCTCTGACACCTCCTCAGCCCCGTTGCACGGACACCATCTTGGTGCCTGCGTCATGGCCACAAAGCTGTGTGGCTGCTCTCAGACCCTCTGTCACCTACTGCCTTAGGGAGTGACTCAGCAGGAGGGGAGGGTCACAGTCCTTTTTACATGGCTGACAACAAACACTCAGTGTTCCTTCCCTCTAGTCCTCCTTCTCCTCCTCACCCCAGTCCAGGCACGGCTATGTGCAGGGCAGGGGTGGGTGGGATACAGGGGTGTCTCTGACCCAGCACACAGGCTTCCAGATCCACTGTTCCCCCAGGAGACCTTCCACACTCTGGACCTTGACACCCAGAACCTGTCCCCTCTCAGGTGCAGGTCTTTGCCCACAGTGGTCAAGTCTATTTAGAGCAGTGGTTCTCAGCCTTGGTTGCACATTAGAATCACTTGGGAATCTTTTTAAAATCCTGATTTCTGGGCCTCATCCTCTGAAAATTCTGTTTGTTACTAATGTTGTGACCCCACCCAGTAACAAAGAAACAGAATTTCTGTAGGATGAGGCCCAGAAATCAGGATTTTAAAAAGATTCCCAGGTGATTCTAATGTGCAGCCAAGGTTGAGAACCACTGTTTTAGAGGCTTGAAGTCAAGAAGTGCCTCTTTGTTCTCTGCTTTCTGGAGGCGGTCAGCGTGGAACATTCCTGCCTGGATTGGGGAGGGGTCTCTGGGTGTTAAGAATACCAGGAGGGGGAGGAC
>NW_006284843.1:4648202-4648524 GCF_000327345.1 Myotis davidii
TCAGGGGCAGGAGTTCTCCTTGCTCTCTGGCCTCATAACTCAGTGGATCATGGAGGGATGCAGCAGGCAGGCGGCTACTGTGGCTTCTGTGGCTGCACACGGGTGCCAGCCTGTGGCCAGGGTCCCGGATCCCCGCGGGAGGGCCAGATAGAGGCCGGGCGGGTGGTGCATCGCCACCGTTGCACCCAGTCGCCTCCAGTCCCCCGCGGGAGGGCCGGATGGAGGCCGGGTGGGCCAGCCCATCGCCACTGCACCACCTGACCGCCCCAGGACGCCCGCCGCCCCGGGCTGCAGATAGCAGGCCCAGATGGTGGCAGGGCAG
>NW_006284843.1:4653010-4653545 GCF_000327345.1 Myotis davidii
CTCTGGGAGTTAAGAATACCAGGAGGGGGAGCACAGACTCCTCTGAGAGCTCGGAGAGGGAAAAGGCAGCACCCCTCACCTCTAACCCCAGGATGTTTCTTTAGAAGCAGAAGCCTCATCCTGTGCAGGGGCCTGTGCTGGCTGCCTCAGTTTCTCAGAGACAAAGAATTTGATGAACGGATGTCTTTTCCCCACTGCAGTAGCTGCTTCATTTGTTCGTTCTCGCATTTTTCATTTTTCATTAGCTGCTAAATCGCTCCTGTGGCTGCAAACCTGTTGTGCCTGACTCAGCCAGCGGTGGGCTATGGGAGCTGTGCAGGGACAGGGCGAGGGGGAGGGGGGCCCAGCCTGCAGGGAGGGTCAGTGGTGCCTGCTGGGCTGTCTCAGAGGATGTGGCTTACCTTAGGTCCTGTCGTTTGGCGACTTTAGGAGGGGAGGCCGTGTCCTCTGCTCCCCACTTTGTCTCAGGGGCAGGAGTTCTCCTTGCTCTCTGGCCTCATAACTCAGTGGATCATGGAGGGATGCAGCAAGCAGG
>NW_006284843.1:4653679-4655721 GCF_000327345.1 Myotis davidii
CCTTTGCCCCAGCCGGAGCTCCCTCCCAGCCCGCCAGCCCCAGGTCCCCCGCGGGAGGGCCAGATGAGAGAGGGGCGGGTGGCGGGGATTGCCGCAGTCCCTCCGGCCGGCCACAGGTTGGGTCGCACATGAGACGCCCGCTGCCCTGGGTCGCAGATAGCAGGCCCAGATGGTGGCAGGGCAGGCGGGATGGCGCTGCCCCGCTCTGCCCGCAGTATGCAAATTAGCCGCCATCTTTGTTGGCTATTAATTTGCATATCATGCTGATTAGACAATGGGAGGCGTAGCGAAGGTACAGTCAATTACCATGTTTGTCTATTATTAGATTAGCTACCATATAAGTAACATAGCTCTTAAGAAATAAGCAGAAACATGAATCCTAATTTTTATGAAAATAGGAAATGTTTATACCTTGAAGGTTTAAGCATCTGGAAATTAATATTACCCTCCTATCAGTGCTTAGAATCATCTTTATTCCTAGAGGAAGTCTTTAAACATGTTTAAGAAAACTCTCATAATAAGACTCAGGCAACATATCTTTTCACTAGGGAGTTATATAATATCTGCTCATACAATCCTTAAACTGTTTAGGAATATATTAAGAGATAATGAATCAGTAATACGTCTATTTTCATTCTTTAAATAAATGGGTTAAAATATGAGGACAGAGTTATATGTGTGAAGTCTTAGTATTTCAAAAAAATTTGACAAATAGGCTATAACTTTGTAAACACACAAATATAGCTAGGCCTATCCATTTCCTATGGTGTAAGTATATACACACTTTGCTTTCAAATTTAGCTAAAAATATTTTTTATTCTAAGAACATATTTTGGCATTTGAAGCCCACCCACTGGTGATTTATTTCTTTTTTGTTTTTGTAAACATCTTATATACATCATCTTGGCAGAAAGTTTTAGAGGAAAATAATATGAAACTGGGAAAAAAACAAGATGAAACCAATAAATTTAAATCAAAACTAATATACTCTTTTGGCCTCAGAATGGTCTGCATTGTGTGCAAAAGAAAGGATGCCATGAAAGTGATGTTAGGAGCAAGTTATACCTCAATGACTTCTGAATGGAGGACTTTAGAATTATTTTTGATTTGGCTATTCTTTCTTATTCTTTGTGATTTTTTAAAAATTAATTATAAATTAAATCAAGTAAATAATGTATTGTCTATAATATAACATAACCATTTGGAATCTAGAACAATTTCTGGTTTTCACTGGATACTTGGCAGGAATTGTGTAATATTACCAAGTAAAAAGTTTGCCAAGTAAAAAGTTTGAAAACAAGCTTTTATGTGACTATCAGGAATATGCCATAAAGTTTGTGGTTATTACCTTCTATTTTATACATTATATATTATTAGGTTTTCTCTTTGTTTTATCTTTTTGGTAAAATAGTTAAATAACATTGAACTTAGGAGTTTATTCTTTGGTTATTGTATCTGATAAAAAAAATTAGACCTCACTAAAAATGTTAAAACAAACATAGTAAAATAGGTTGGATAGCAGTTAGCAAAGACATTAAATATAATAAATTAAAGCTTGCATTTTTATGGGTTCAAGTTAATGTTTAAAGCTTATTATTTTAAGGATCCAAAATAAAGCCATGCATTTTATAACAATTTTAAAATTTGCCCAAATAACAACTTTTATGAACTGGAGGTATAGAAGTTGATATTTATAATCTCTTAAAGTTCATTGTAAATGAATCAATGAAAGGTGTCCTAATGTTAGTATCAATCAGGTCCTGTCACATTCTTTAAAATTGGTTCAATCATGGTAAATAAAATTCATTCCATTAAATTTTAGTTCCTACTTCTCTTTATATAGCTCATGCATTAAGTGCCGAAGAAGTATTCTTCCAAATATCTTATATACATACTAGAGGACCAGTATACAAAATTCATGCACTCGGGGGGGGAGGGGTGGGGAGGGTCCCTCATCCTGGCCTGTGCCCTCTTACAGTCTGGGAGCCCTTGGGGGATGTCTTACTGATAGCTTAGGCCAGCCGTGGGCAAACTATGGCCCG
>NW_006284843.1:4656145-4688534 GCF_000327345.1 Myotis davidii
CCTGTTTGAAATGAATAAAACTAAAAAAAAAAAAGACCGTACCCTTTTATGTAATAATGTTTACTTTGAATTTATATTAGTTCACACAAACACTCCATCCATGCTTTTGTTCCGGCCCTCTGGTCCAGTTTAAGAACCCATTGTGGCCCTTGAGTCAAAAAGTTTCCCCACCCCTGGCTTAGGCCCACTCCCCCTGGAGCCATCAGTGGGACATCCTTAGGGCTGCCGCGGAGACGGGAGAGGCTCCCACCACTGCCACTGTGCTTGTCAGCCATGAGCCTTGCTCAGGGCTCCTGGTTGAGTGGCACTCCTCCTGTGGGAGCTCACTGACCACCAGGGGACAGCTCCTGCATTGAGCATCTGCCACCTGGTGGTCAGTGTGCATCAGAGTGACTGGTTGTTCCACCATTTGGTCAATTTGCATATTATGCTTTTATTATATAGGATGGCATTTTGTCCCTTAACTCAATTTAGTCTTAATTTTTAGATTACATAGTGAGTTTTAGTAGGAATTAGAGAGACAGAAGTAAAAACAAAGTAAAAGTTATGGGGCACATACTATGTTCATCTATTACTTATGGCCCTGCCTTTTCAAAGCATCCTCACTTATTCCTTAAAATAATTTTATGAGGTTTATATTTTGATATTACTTTTAGAAAAGAACCAATAGGTTCAGAGACTTTGTGCAGATTTCTGGAAATTAGACAGTATGACTGAGCTAGAATTAAAGCTCAGATATGTTCAATTACAAAGTCCAAACCTTATATAAACTGTGTTCATAACACCTAAAACATTGGAATCACACTCTTCAAATTATTTTCCAAATATCAAGGATGCCTGCATGTTTCAGGTTAGGCTAGGTCACACTGTATTAATAATATTCCAATAATCTTAGTGACTTGACACATGAGCTCATGATAATCTAACACAGTTTGTCTGAAAGCTTGGTTTTCTATATTTACAAGGAGATCCAGGCTAACAGAGGCTTTATTTCTACACAGTCTTCTGTAATTACGATAGAAGTAGGAAGAGATATGGTGATTTGTGCTATAATTCTTATAACTCCAGCTAGGAAATAACACATACAAGTTGTTTACATCATCTTGGGTAAAGAAAGTCACAAGCCTATATCATTTCATAGGGGGCAAGAATTTTCCCCCCTCCAATCAAACTTCATCAGCCTTTAATTTTTTTCAATTCCTCCAAGATTTTGACCCTTCTGTTAATATTAAATTTCATGTTATTGATGTTTTTAATCCCTATTGGTGTCTTGTTAGTTATTTTGTGAGAAAGTGGAAAAGGCTAATAGTCAAATGCTAGTAGTCGGAAAGCTATTTAGTATGCTTTCACATATTTTGTCATTATATAGTTATATTTAAAATTATACCATAGATTACTAATAATCCTAGAATAATCAAATAATAAAAAGTCTATATTGATAAAATTATATATTAATAATGTAAAGTGTCATCCTAGACATAATTGAAGATTTTAAAAAAATCACATAATAATAGGGCTTTTGCCCATTTAAAATTCCAACTCATTCAATGACAGATTTAATTTTTGTCTTCAATTGGGTTTTGAATCAAATGTCAATTATAGTGTGTTTTTAGGAAACCAGAAAGGATTTTGTGATTAATGTACAAATAAGCAGTGACAATTCAATTGAAATGTGAATGACTGGGCAAAATTAATTGGATTTATTTTCTATATATTAAATAAAAATATTAGTAACATTATATTTTCTTGTAATAAAGGATAGCTCTTAGAGTTACATGTCTTAAGTTTTCCAAATGTATCTGAATCATATCTAATGCATGATAAATTATAAAAATAAATGAGCTTGAGGAGTAACTGCATTAAAACCTGTCTAAATTTAAATGTTTTGGTATTATACTGCTGCCATGTCCTCTGGCACATTAAAATATTTCTATGTTGTTGCAATAATGACTCTTCTTTTTGTTTGTTTGTTAGTTGTTTTTTAAATTTATAATCAACAAATACTAAGTAGCCAGAATAGAGATGCCCTGAACAATGTTAGGCCTTCAAGTCATCTATACTTCAGGAATTAAACCACAGTCGATATGATCTTGGATTTATTATTTTAGAAATATAATTTATTGCCTACCCATCGTTTAGAGATGTAACAATACACCTTTTGCCAAATAAGGTCATTTGGAAACATATACAGTGGTACACACCTCTTTCAAATCTTTATGCAATAATTCATTACTTTTAAATAGAAATATTGCTTAAGGAATACAGCTTCATCTAAATCCCATTTCTTAAAACATCCTTACTGTTGTGACAGATGGGGAGAGATAACACATACCATATTTTAGTAATTTTATGCTAACACCTCAATGTGTTTTCACAATAATTCAATGTTTGCACTACTAGGAGGCAAAGATAAATAACAGAAGAATTAAGAGTAATGATGATTAGAAGATAAACTTTTTTTATATAGATCTAAATTTAAATGGCAATGAAGCTATATAAAGTTATAATGTATGTGTTAAATTTATATTTAAATTGTACATATAATTTAAAGATGAGTTAGGATTTATTTAAAGAAGCACTACAGACTTCCTAGGTACACTATAAAAGGGATAATAACTCCTCATATATTATTGTAGTTAACACAGTAAACTGCGTTATTGTGCAACAACTGTGATAGATTGTAATAATCTCTGAGTACCTTAAACGTGAATACTGTGTTAAAATAATTTTTTAAATTTTGTATTCATTTAAATATAAATTAGTTTGTGCTTTATATGATTGGCCTGTTTTTAGAACAGGTATATATTTCTGTATTTAGCTTGAATTTAATATTGGCAATAAAACATGATGTTGTAGTGGAAGTTGATAGTAAATATTCTGTGTAGCCAGCTAGATTTTGACATACAAATGAGAGCCTCACACTGTAATTTTCACATCTATAATAATAAAAGTGTAATATGCTAATTAGACCTGATGACCTTCCGGACAAAGCCGGGGCTGCAAGAAAGCCTGCGTCCCAGGTACCTGCTGGTGGCCAGAGGGAAGCCGGGGTCCTGGGTGCCAGAGGGAAGCTGGTGCCAGCAGCCAGGGGAAGGACGGCCTACTCTTGTATCAATCTTGTGCATTGGGCCTTTAGTAGATCAATAATTTTAGAATCTCAGCACAATTCATCCTCTCCTGATACAAATGAAGGCCTCATTTTAAATTAATTTAGCTAAAATGGGACTACTCAAATATTGTTAGGTAAAATATCTTTCCTTAGCCAATGTTGAGGACTCCACATAAGAATAGATAAATATTTAAGTAATTACTTAATCATAGATATTTTGAAAATTATTAAAGTTTAGACAAAGATGGTTTATTGTACACAAAGAAGATAATTTTATAACACATAAGCAAGTAGATTGTTGACAGTTATGCTTTGACAAGAATATGTTTGGCTAATAATAGTAAATTCAACTTTTTAATTTTTTACCATAAAATTAAACTATTAACCTATATATTGAAAAACACCTGGGGCTAAGGCATGAGAAAAAGATAGAATGGCATGTATCCTAATAATAGCTTGCAGTTTTTTTTATGTATTCACATTGTGACCAAGCTCTAATTTTCTGAATCATATTTTATCTATCTAAATTATACTTTTTCACTGAGAACTCACTGTATCCTTTTATTAATTAACCTGAGAGATACAGAGGAGAAAATAGGGTCAGTATGCTCATAAAATTGTTTATATGACAAGAACCTCATGTCATTAAAGGAATATATATATATATATTAGATTAAGATCTAGCCAGTATTTATTTATTTATTTAAATTAATTATTTATTTGATATTGTTTTAACTGGATGACAACATCCTTTGCTATAACTTCCTGAGGGTAATTTGATGAATATTTTTTTGTTGTACAGCTTTTGTTCCTACAAAGAAGTTAGTAATATTTATTTTTAAAAATGTTTTTATTGATTTTTAGAGAGAAAGGAAGGGAGAGGGATAGAGAGAGAGAAACATCAATGAAAGAGAAACATCATCAATTGGCTGCCTCCTGCATCCCCTCTACCTGGGATCAAGCCTGAAACCCCTGCATGTGCCCTGACTGGAAATTGAACTAGTGACCTCTTGGTTATGGGTCGATGCACAACCACTGGGCCACACCGGCTGGGCAGTAATATATTTTTTTTAATTTGTTCTTATTTGCATCCAACATTAAGTTCTAAGAATGTCCCTGTATGTCATTGAGACTGTACCCTTCTTGAAAATAGAAATTGTGTAAAATTTGTTTTGAAATGCCCAATATGAAGCACAGTACATTGCAGGTAACCACTAGACCACTGGATATACATGTCTTAGTGATTTGTCTACCTTAAATATATTATATATTAAATGTATTAATTGGAAGTTCATATTTCATTTGTCAGGTGGAAACCATTATTCAAAATATTTAAACTATAGAACATTAGCAATCACTTTGAAATACAGGAAGGTTTAATTAAAAAAATATATACTAGCCTTGTTTTTTTGATCCAGTTTTGATTTAGTGTAAAAATAAGGATTGGATCAGCTTTTAGCCTATAAGTCATGCACTGTTAATGCGACGAAATGCATCTGAATATTCTCTAAAAAACATGCCCAGAGACTATCTCTGCTTAAGGATAGTTTTTTTTAAAATTTATAATCTAATTAGGTAAAATACAGTAAAAAAGAAATAGAAAAATAAATTTAAAGATTAATGACATACAGAATTTAATCTATAATTCCTTATTATTAGATTTCACAGGCATTTTAAATTTGCTATAAAATTTTCTAAATGCTTACTTCCTATGTATATACTTATTTTATCTTGTAATGGTAACAGACAGTTCACAGATGGCCACCAATCCCTTGACCACACTTTGAGGATCACTGTACTAGACTCACTTCCTAATGCCAGTCTTCTGTTTCTAGCTCTGTCACATCCTTAGGTTTCTCAGCTGTAAAAAGATATGCATTGGCCCTAACCTGTTTGGCTCAGTGGCTAGAGCGTCTGCCTGCAGACTGGGGGGTCCCAGGTTCAATTCCGGTCAAGGGCATGTACCTTGGTTGCGGGCACATCCCCAGTAGGGAGTGTGCAAGAGGCAGCTGATCTATCTTTCTAACTCTCTATCCCTCTCCCTTCCTCTCTGTAAAAATCAATGAAAATATATATTAAAAAAAAAGATATGCATTGTAGATAAAATTACTAAATAATTATTGAGTGTTTAACACAGTCCTTGGATTGTTCAAACACTTTATCCACAATAAACATTTAATTTTCAAGAAAATAATTAGAGAGAGAAAAAGATGGAATGGGGTCAGAGATGCTCATTATCTGGGTACATGTTTCATGTTAAGCTGTAGGGCTGGGACTTAAATCTCGTTCTGACTTTACATCCACACCTTTAACCATCATGCTATGTAACCTCTCTGATTTACTTCTCATGTCTACTGAGGCCTTTTATTATAATACTAGAGGCCCAGTGCACTAAATTCGTGCAAGTGTAGGCCTTCCTTCACCTGGCTGCCGGCACCGGCTTCCCTCTGGCACCCAGGACCTGGGCTTGCTTCCCTCCAGCCTGGCTTTGTCTGGAAGGATATCTGGTCAAATTAGCATATTACCCTTTTATTATTATAGACTAGAGGCCCGGTGCACAAAAATTTGTATTAGTATTTTAAAATTGCATGCAAGAGAACTTGTATTTTAATAGGCTGTAAAAATGTTTAGTAATTATTGCAAAGTCTGGCTGTCAAGGAGATGGGAAGTGCTCATTTGATGGCATAAGGAGCCTTTTTTGTTAAGACTATAGAAGTTGTGAAATCGGTTTGTGTTTTATTTCTTCTGAATCGTTTCATATGTCAGCTGTAATGCTGTTTGATTCAAAGACATTTGATTACCATGTATGTTCTTCTCTTAATCTAAATGGGGAGCTTTGTGGAAGATTGGCAGGATTGCATAATGAACTATTTTGACATTGGCAAACTGTTGCAACAGAAGAGGACTTGCAGCTCCTCTGTTCTATGATAGTCAAAGTGGAATTCAGTGCCAAACTTGGCAGGGGTTTCAGAGATTTTTGCTTCTTCCACTACTGATTCCCTAAGAATCCCAAGCCTTCTCTTTATATTCCAAGAAACCAGCCCCATTGGTCAGATAGTTTTAGAAACTGTACTAGTTATTCCTCTATATGAAAAAGGTTCTGATTTTTGGGGGGTGGGATGTGTGTGTGTGTGTGTGTGTGTGTGTGTGTTCTTCCTAATAGCCTTTATAAAAAAAAAATAAATGAACCTTAGTAAGTTCTAAGTGTGTTTTTTACATTTTTCCCCTTCATAGGACTTTGTTGTGATATATTCATTAGATTACCAATACCAATCATATTATTTTTCTCTGTAATATAAAAGACCTCAGGGGAGATATGAATTTTACTCAGTCTTACTCAAAATCAGCATTAGAAAATGCTGCCTGGATAAATGTCATAATTCTCTTTCCTGGGAACAGCCTCTGGAATGATATAGACAAGTCTTATTTCTACTCCATTAGCTTGATAACTCTGGCACTTTGAATAAGTGCCCATGTGCTTGCTCATCTGTTAAATAAGTTTAATAATAATACCAACTTCATAGGATTTATAGGAGGAAAAACTGAGATAATGCTTACTGATCATTAGCTCTGCTTGGGACATAATCACCATTCAATAAACATTAGCTGTCATCATCATCATCATGACCATGAGCAGAAAGAGGCCTGGATAAATAAAAACCGATTATGGAGGTAGCTTTATGGTCCTTTATGCGTATGGTAAAATATAAGGGAAGAAGGAAGGCAAAGGCAGATTGGAATGGGGAAGAATGTATTGGCTTCAGAGTAGATGAACATGATCTGAAAATACTAAAGACTGGAAACTCATGAAAGGACTCTCTAGCACGTTCAATAATCCATCATATATGTGTATATATCCTAGAAACCTGGATAATGAGTGTCATTATAAGTCTCCTCACTATTGAGAAACTAGGTTTACCCTTCCCATTAGTCAAAAGGGAGTTAGGCTCTTAGGGTACAGGTTGTTATGAAAAGACCCAAAGAGAAAAGAACCCAATGGAGATCATTGAGTAAATAGATAAGCTTGGCTTCTCCATACTGAAAAAAAATAAAAAAATGGGGCCCCGGGCTTGGAGAGCCTCACACTGTTCACAGTGCTCTTTGGAATAGGGCATGGTGGAGTATCTCAGTAGTAAATATTTGGTAATTCCTTTTTATTTATTCCGACGTAGCTGAACATGCCCTCCTTCAGGGGCTATCTCAGACTACCTGATATTAACATCTCTTTTCCATTCTTTATTATTGGGCTCATTTTTCCTCTTTATTATACTTACTGTGAATTTCAGTTTGAGTATTTTATTAATCTAGTATCCTCTGATGTTCTTGAGTGTAACAGTCCTATATTTTTAATTCATCATCATATAGAGAACACTTAATATAGTTAGTTTCACACACTGAGTCCTCACTGCAAATTTATTAGTTAAAAGGAGGAACACTATTGAACAATAACAAGGACAATAAAGCAAGAGACATATATAGCTTTACTTTTTTTTACACACATGTAGCTTTTTTATGCTATTCCCTCCCTTCTTAGTGAAACTATCACTTGATTTAACCAGATCTTTATGAAACTGTTGGGAGCAGGGAGGCAAGAAGTCACTGAGTGATTATTCGGTCATTCTGTCCATTTCATCAGCAATCACTTCGGTTGTGTTTCTTATTTTTAAAAGTTCTCTGCTGCCTCATCCCTGATAACAGACTGTATAACTGAGGTCTGTCATGGAAAACTGTAAGTTTTTAAGTTATATCTTCCTAAACTATATAGAATGTTTCAGTTCAGATATCTATGTAATAAATCACATTGTCATTTACTTTTCTGTACTTCATGAGATAGAATAACTTCCAAAGACAATATGATGATTTAGGATTAATTACCCATAAGGTCCCTTGAATAGCATAATGGTTCTAACTAGTTCATGTTTAGAAAAAAATGTTTTTCTAATACATTAAAAGGCTGTGCTTTTCACATTCTATTCCTGGCCATTGTATGAAATAGAAAGATCTTTTGGACTCAAAATAAGAAAAGGATATAAAGTAAAGGTTTTATAAACATTACTAACATTACTGTATTTAATGGTGGAAAATCTCATTTCTGGTGGAAAGAATCACAGTGCTCTTGCTCCTTTGTTAACTCACAGCAACGAAATGCGGCAGCTTTTAGAAAATGACTTTTATCTGGATGGTAGGAGATTCTTACTAAAGTAAGATGGCGTATAAGTTAAAGATGAGATTTTTATACAGATGGATTGGAAAGAATCAGTAATTTTCAATTTCACAGCAAGCATATAATTCAAGCTCTTTTCAAAATTGTTTGATTAAATAGAAAATAATTGCTTTTGAAATAGTTATCAAGTAATAAATCCCTTTGATTCTCTCCATTATTTTAGAAGCTTTTGTAAAGAAGCCCAGTATACTCAAGAGGGCACATTCTGATTCCATTTGTTTGATTAGTAGCTGCTATTATAGTGAATCCAAGTTAGATGAATGGTCTGAGGAGTGCAGTCTATAAAGTGTCACCTAGAAAAAGTAAACAATGGTCAAGGGAAATATTTCATTCCTTGGAGTTTAAGCAAGCTATGGAGGAATTACTGTGAATGGCAAGAATCCAGAAGTATGTTGTTTAATCTGCATGTATTTGTGGATTTCTTTACTTTCTTTTTGTAGTTGATTTCTAATTTCAAGGCATCATGGTCAGAGAATATGCTTGGTATAATTTCAGTCTGCTTTAGTTTGTTGATGCTAATTTTGTGACCCAACAAAAACAAAGAGGCAGCTGACCAAAAGGGAGACAATATTTGCAAACAATAGCTCTGACAAAGGTTTAACATCCAAAATATGTAAAGAACTCATGAAACTAACACCAAACAAACAACCCAATCTAAAAATGGGTGGAGGATCTGAACAGATACCTCTTCCAAGAAGATATACGAATAGCCAATAGATATATGGAAAGATGTTCAAGTTCACTAGCAACAAGGGAAATGCAAATCAAAACTACAATGAGACACCACCTCACAACTGTTGAAATGGCTATTGTCAACAAGACAAGTAATTACAAGTGTTGGAGAGGTTGTGGAAAAGGGAATCCTCTTTCACTGTTGGTGGGAATGTAGAGTGGTATAGCCACTATGGAAAATAATCTGGTGATTCCTCAGAAAATTAAGAATAGAATTGCCATAGGATCCAACAATCACTCTCCTGGGTATAAACCCCAAAAACTCAAAAATATGTATTTGCAAATATATATGCACCTATATTCATTATTCACAGTATCCAAGGCATGTAAACAACCAAAGTGTCCTGTGATAGCAGATTGGATAAAGAAGATGTGATACATATTCACAAAGGAATACTACTCAGCCACAAGAAAGAATGAAATACTGCCATTTGTGATAGATGGACCTTAAGAATATTATACTAAGTGAAATAAGTCAGAAAAAAACTAAGAACCATATGATTTCACTCATATGTGGGATATAAAACTGAAACTTGACACAATCAGCAGTGTGGTGGTTGCCAGAGGGAAGAGGGCAGAGCTCTGGGGGGTGAAATGAGCCTAATATATCCTGATGGAAGATGATTTGATTTTGGGTGATGGGCACACAATCAATATACAGATCTTGCAACATAGAAATCCACACCTGAAACCTATATTATCATATTAACCAATATCACCACAATAAATTTAATTTTAAAAAAATAATATAGGAGAAGACAGAAAGCAGAGAACCATAGCACTAAGAAACAGAAGTTCCTTAGAAATGAAAGAAAAAGTTGGTTACTAAACAATTCAGTCTGTTAGGTACTAAGGATTGGATTTAATACAGTAGGTCTTATATATATATCAAATATGATCAAAATATGTTTGAAATATTTACAACTTTGTGATAAAAGCACACACAATAGTCTTACCAAGAATCTCTGTAATACTTATAAAATATAGAATAAATCTATGAGAAATACACAACTAAAATTTATTCTATATGGATGTGTAAAAATATTTAACAAAAATTAATTTCCTACATTATATACATTTCAGTCTACCACATTCACATTCATAAAAGCCTTTATGAAAGATTTTGAAAGTATTATGGATTTTAAAAATCACAAGATCAGGGTCAAGAAGAATGAGTTTCTAGAAGAACTTCAACCTGAGCTAGTTGTTAACCTATGAACCTATGTCTCAGTGATTTCAGTGATAACATGAATATAGTGATGCCTGCCTCAGAGGGCTATCGTGCTCAGGGAGTGGTTATGCAAAAGGCGCCTGTGTTAGTCTTCCCAGCCTGCTATAACAAAATACTACAGACAGGAATTTATTTCTCACTGCTCCGGAGCTGGGAATTCTAAGATCAAGGTGCCAGGAGGTTTATTGTCTAATGACGGCCCTCTCTCTGGGTCACAATGGCTGTCTTTTCACAGTGTATTCATTTGATGGAAGGGAAAGGGGAGCTCTCAGGGTTCCTTTTACAACAGCACTAATCCCATTCATGAGGGCTCCATTCTCATGACCTAATCACTTCCCAAAGGCACCACCTCCAAATACCATTATATGGTATTTGGGGATTAGGTTTCAACATAGGAGTTTGGGGAGATAGACATTTAGTCTATTGCAGTGTCCAACAGAGAAACAGCTAATACGGGATACTAAAAAAAATATGCCCTTTTGTGTCTCATTATTAGTAATGCTACTGTATAAAATATAGACATTTTATTATTATGTATTTTTCAAGTACATTTCTTCTGATGAACTTATATACAGAGGAAATGAGCTTAGTAAAAGAGGAAGAAGAAATTTTTCACATATTGGTGGCCATCTCTTTGAGCCAAATGTTTTAAGTAGGCAATTCATGATTGTGAGACTATGTTCAGTAATGGCACCAACATACTGATATTAACCAATGTGTTGTTGATTAAACAGGTTGCATGTGTCCTAAAGTCCCACTTGATATTTGCTATGCAAGTTTACAAATACAGTTTATATTTTCCTCTATGACAAATCTTTTTTTTTTTAATGGAGAGATGACCTTAAGATCACCCAAAAATAGCTTTGATATATTTTTTTCCAACAAGATGCACTGTCAAGTACAGAAGAGAATATTTGATCTAAAAAGATGAGCATTAACAGGCAGCCAGCCCAAGTTTTGGTGAAATTTAATACTGATCTGAGAAAGATCTGATTTTTAAGAATGTTACAACCTAAAGTCCCCACCAAAATGAAGGAAACTTAAATGTCCTCTTGACTATTGTGTTTGAAAGAATTTACCAAATATGACTTGATAATTTTAGTTTTAAATGTTGAGGAGCATCACTAAACTTTTCTTATAACCAGCAGGTTTTATCTGCTGCTTAACTCTACCTCTAGGTCAAGATAACATCACATGAGTACAAAGAAGAACATATATGATCTTATTTTCTATAGGAAGCAAATCAAATAAACTAATTGCATAGAACTTGAAAAGCGGGGTGCTAGAACATTCTTCAGTTTTACATGGTTGTAGTGATAATAAACAGCTTTTGAAGGTGTATTAGTGGCTTGTTTAAAGGACTGTAGACAAGGGTAGTCAATGATATGGTTTTACTTTTTTCATTTATTTTATGGGGGAAATTACATAGAATAACTAGATCTTATTGTAAATTTATGATAATGATAACTAGATTTTATTGTAAATTTATCACATGCCAGGCATTATGCTAAGTTCTTTACGGATATTATTTATTTAGCATTCAGCACATCCCTTTATGCTGGGGTCCAGCCCCAGCAGGTCCAGGGGTCCCCAAAGGTGTGGACAGAGTCGGCGAAGAAGGAATGACACGGAGACAGCGTTCAGTTGATCAGCAGCCTAGGCAGGATCTCTAGCCAAGTTCTAGTCAGGATCTCCAGCGAAGTTCTGGTTAGGATCTCCAGCCAGGTTCTGTGGCCATGTTCTCTTGCTAGGTTCTCCAGCCAGGTTCGGGTTAGGTTCTCTAGCCAGGTTCGGTCGCCAGGTTCTGTAGCCGGGTTCTCTTGCCAATTTCTGTAGTCAGGTTCAGTCCAGGATCTTTTGCCATGTTCTCTCCAGCGAAGTTCTAGGTTCTGTGTAGGTTCTGTCTTCTAAGTTCTGTCTAAGTTTCTGTCTTCTAAGTTCTGTCTGTAAGTTCTGTGTTCTGAGGAATTATTTTTGTTGCTATTTGCTAACTGTTATGAATCGTAATGTAAATATCTGATATGCAGGATGTATTTTCATTGTTACAAATTGAACATAATTAAAGCATAGTGAATAATCACAAAAACAATATGTAATTATATGTTTTCCAATGGTCTTAGGCGACCCCTGTGAAAGGGTCGTTCAACCCCCAAAGGGGTCACGACCCATGGGTTGGCAACCCATAGGTTGAGAACTGTTGCTCTAAAAGATGTAGGGCACTATTACTATTTTATAAAAAAATGAAATTTAGGCTTAGATCATAAAATGAATTTGTCAGAAATCACACAACCACTAAATGGTAGAATTGTATGCAAGCTTAATTCCAGTGCCTATGGATTCTTATGGTTAATTCTGCTTGCTCCTTGTAATAAATATAATCTTACTAGGAGCCCAGCACACGATTTGAAATCATGCGGTGCTGGCACCCTCGAGTCACCAGTCAGGCCCTGCCTCGCTCTCTAGGCCCCGGCTGATCAGGCCCTCCCCCAGTGCAGGCTCACGGAGGCCCCTGCCACCCTGCCCCCGACTCTGCACGTGCAATCTCCTCCTGTCTGGTCAACCGTTACAGTGTCCTGGTTAATTAGCATATTTCTCTATTATATATAGATTCTTCACCACTTTAACTGGCATGAAAGCAGAGAACTAAATAACTCTGATAATCAAGTCATGAATCAGACAACTTATATCTAAATGCTTTTATGATTAGAGCCAGACCCTTCTGATTTTTGAAAGACTATATCATTCTTTTGACCCTGAGATATTTATCTTAATCGTCATAAAAACATTTTTGACAGTAAAATCAATTCTACTCTGAAATTTTTTTAAATAGTAGTGACAGAAATGTTATCAATCCAGCATTAATAAAAACAGACAAAGAATACTTCTTGTATATAATAGCTAGGAAGTTATCTGTGCCCTGAAAGAGTGAAATACTCTTGTAGGAATTAAGAATTAAGTGGGACTCAAGAATATTTAGGGAAGAATAGATTAGATTTCTATTTTAGTTTGTATCAGTTAAGATGCTATGGACAGCGCAAGTAACATCTTAATAAGTAATTACAATGGAACTTTGTAGGCTAAAGGTGTTTTCTATAAATAATGTGTTGGTACTAATTAGCATCCCTAATGAAATATATAGAGCAACTCTAAATTGAAATGTATAAAGCAGGGGAATGTAAATTTTCTAGGAGAGATTTAATACATTTACTTTGGAACAGCACCAGAGCTTTCATCTCCTATAAGCAACACCTAAAATCATGTCAGATAGACTCAAA
The DNA here is from genome assembly GCF_000327345.1 of Myotis davidii. NCBI lineage: Eukaryota > Metazoa > Chordata > Mammalia > Chiroptera > Vespertilionidae > Myotis > Myotis davidii. Next base: position 4,669,717 of record NW_006284843.1, read on the forward strand.
TTAGATATATTATTGTCTTTAATTGTGTTTTTTTTTTTTTTAATAGGAAGGGCTTTAGAAGAAGGAACTTAAGTTTCTACTAGAGCAGCTTGTTCCAAAATTTACATTAGGGACTATTAGAAAATGAGAATGAGGATTGGAACAGATTGAAGGTAAAGATATTTGTATTAAAAAAGGCCAAGTCTTTAATAGGAGCAATGGGTTAAAAGTAAAATTGCCAAGGATCTAGATCTATCTGCATAAGGAAACTTGGAATTTTTCACTTCTCACCACAAAAAAAAAAAAGGTGACTATGTGATATAAGGGAGGTATTAGCTAAAACTAAGATGGTAATCATTTTGCAACATGTACACCTTAAACTTAAACAATGTTATATGTCAATTATATCTCAACCCTGGGGAAAAAAAAATGAATGCAATTTTAATCCCAGGTAAAGGACTTTTATTGCTTCTGTTAAGTCCCATAAATTGAGTGAACTAATGACCAGAGTGGGTCTAATGACTGAAGAGAAAGAGCGTAATTGACAACCCTGCCAAAGGAAGGGTGGGTTTCAATGAGAACATGACAGAGTGAGCAGAAGTTCAGAAAAAAATATGGCTACATAATGAAGTATATGAATGTTCTAAATCTTATTCCAAATTTATTTATTCTCTAAATCAGTGGTCCTCAACCTTCCTAATGCTGCGACCCTTTAATACAGTTCCTCATGTTGTGGTGACCCCCAACCATAAAATTATTTTTCATTGCTACTTCATAACTGTAATTTTGCTACTGTTATGAATCATAATGTAAATATTTGATATGCAGGATGTGTTTTCATTGTTACAAATTGAACATAATTAAAGCATAGTGATTAATCACAAAACAATATGTAATTATATATGTGTTTTACGATGGTCTTAGGTGACCCTTGTGAAAGGGTCATTCGACCCCCAAAGGGGTCGTGACCCACAGGTTGAGAACCGCTGCTCTAAATCCTTTTTTTTTTTTTTTTTTTTTTGCTCTCCTCAATCCAACTTATATTCTGATTTTTGTAGATGGTTTAAAATATATTTAATTGTATTCTCTGATGTGTTCTTTCTTTCTGTGTATTTATGTATTTCTATCTTGAAAAAATACTCATTTATCCATATCTTATTTAGGTCTTTGCATATTAACACCTACATGTCAGTAAAATCACTATGCATGATGTTAACATTATTTAGAAATGCCATTATATTGTGGAAGAACTACTTTTATTAAAATCAAAAGGATCCTACAGGTAGTCGGAGCAAATGTTCACCATTCAATTCTTTCTCTTACACCACAGACCTGCCTGTTGTTCCAGTGAAAGTGGTTCTTGGAAGTTGCCTCCATGTACAGGAGGCATCAAATCCTTTAGCTTTTCTCATTTTTCTTTCTTTTTTTCTTGAGTAGTTGATTAACATTAGGAGATATTGGAAGTATTATAGGCTGAACATTAAACATTAAAAGACTTACCTAAAGGGCTCTATGGAATGTCCCTAATCAACTTTTTCATTACCTACCAGTACTCACTTCATAGTCTTCGGGACATTGAGAGTATAACTCACACCACACACTTTAATGAAACTTGCGGTGAAATGTTGCCTTAAGTAATATTTATTTTACCATGAGATGTGCCTGGGTAGATAGCCTCTTCAGCTGTTAAGATAAAACCCTATAACTGAAGAGGGTATTGTTGTTGGACACAGCTTTCATATTTATGGTTTTTGTTTAGTTAAGGACATCACATTAATTTATAGAGCTTTTGGCACATGCATGTTGATTAGTCTTGCAAATAGTCACTCATCAAAACAAATGATATTTTTAATACCAAATGTGGAGTCAACTGTCAATTAACTGTATTAATGACAGAAATGGAACATAAAAATTCACAGCATAAGTTTTACAAATAATTGAAATCCATCCTTTACTACTCATTCCACTGCAAAAAGTGAAATTGAATGCCTTGAATTGCATGTTCCTCTGAATTTCACTCTACTAATGAAGGGAGAAATGAGCAAAAGTCATTCAGCAGAAGGGAGGAGAACTCAATGGCCTGGATAATTTAAAAACTATGTAGTTAGTTCTCAAATAATCAGGGGTTCACTGTCTCTTCTGAAAAGAGATAGAAGGGAAAATAATATTTGTGTTAAGTAACAGAGCTAGGAAGTACATTTTATGGGACGGTATTTACTTCATAACTTCTGTCAATTTTTAAGTGTCTTTAAGGTGAATTACACTGAACTTATATAAAAATGTAGTAAAAATTCTTTAAGGCAGAACTCTGGCATGGGAAGTCCTGAATTCTAGTCCCAGTGGACACTAATGTGATATTTTATTTTGGATACTTCAAATAAAATTAACCTATTGAACTCACCCATCCTATGTAAGCTCTGATAGTTACTAAAGTTAGGAACACAGACAATTGAGTGATCTCTCTAGAGCAATGTATAAGTTTTTTTAGGGGGAAAATATGTGTATAAATAAATCTATACAGTTACTATAAAGCAATGTACTAAGGAACAGTAAAAGCTAATAACTTCTTAGAAGGAGAGTAGGCAGTCCTTCCTGAAAGAAGCAGTATTTGAAATTCCCCTCAGGTGAAGGATTTTAAAAGTTAGGGATTATGAAGGGGAACAATAAAAGATGAATTAATAATAATAGAATAATGGAGGAAGAAATCAGAAAGCATGCTCAAGGTTAGCCTAAATTCCATCTTGAATATAAAAATGTGATCCAGTAATGAAATCAAAGTTAGAAGGGAATAAAACAACAATTGAAGCCAGTTCATGTAGGGCTTTCAGTATCATGGACTTTAATGGGAGATGATAACAGAAAAAAAGTACTGCCTTTGAAGTTAGAATTCGATCCCATCTTGGATTTGTAGCTCACTACTTGTGTCACCATTTGCTCATCTATGGAATTGCAATAATACTTCTTGGGTTAGCATGAAGCCTGGGAGCTATATATGTAAGGCAGCTGTAACATTGTACCTGATAGGTATCATCTGCTCCGTGGAATGTAGGGAGTCATGATCTAGATTGTTATAGAAAAGAACAGGGTATCAATACAAAAGTGCTTTGCATATGATGATGTCAAAAGCAATGAGGTCAGACTGGATGCCACAACAATAGTCCAGGAATTAGGTCAATGTGGTAACATGAATGATGGCAGTTGATAAGGGGAACCACTTGGTAAACTAGAAAGAGAAGTTAAAGCTGGAAGCATCGTTAGAATGTTCTCCACTGCTCATCCAGGAGAAGGTTTGAGGAAGGGTACAAATCACCCTGTGCCATACTCGACATTACACAGGCGAGTGTAAGAGTGATGTGTCCTATTGTGGGACACTTCTGAAAAGAACATAATAGTTCCTGAAGCGAAAATGAGGTTTCTAAACAATCAAAGTGGAAGAGACAGAGGATGAACACCACTCTTATATTTATGGGTGAAGACACTGAGAAATTTGTTTAAATAACTGAGAGTGAAATTTAAAAAAAAATGGGAGAAACACAACTTTATATTAACTAGTTTCTGTTTTAAGAAACCATGACTCGCCTAAGCACTAAAATAACCCCCAAACAAATAAAAGACCATTCATAATTCATAACAAAAACTGGGTATGACAAGTAACCTTTTGATTAAGTATTCACTGACTACAACAGTAGTAAAGTAGTGGTCCTGATGTTGATGATGATAATACCAACAACAATAATAGAATACCAAGAATAATAAAAAGAATGGCCTAAATATATTTACTGCTCACTGTATAATAGAAATTAATAAGATGTTAATAGTAATAGCCCCATTTATAAAGAGAAGAAGTTAACTTCTAGAGAATTTAAGTAGCATTACATGGTCATATTATTAGAAAATGGCAGTATGTTTTCTCTTAATTACCTATTTCCTGCCACTCATAGTGAAACAAGTTTCACACATTATTTGCAGGTCTTAAATGAGATCAAACCAGTCAGATGAAGAATAGTAAAAATATAATTCATTGTACTCTTTTATGTCTGTCTTTATGTCAGAGACCTGATTATATTCAAGAAGTTCAAGACCATTAAACTTATATACCATTTTTCTTCTATTACCTACAGTTCAGGAACTTCATATCTTTTCATGGTATTCCCAGTCCATCATTATTAACTCTTCTTTTATATCTCTGGGTGAATATAATAACCAGTAATACAATTTAATTGGAGGTAGAACAATAAGAAGGAGGGAACAAAGGTCCATGGAATTATGAATAAAAGTCTAAATATTCAGGGTATGGACATTATAGTTAGGAGAATGAACAATAGTAGGGAGAGAAAGTAAGGTTAAAGAGAAGTTTATTATTAAAAATATGCACATGGAAAATATTTTCTTTAAAGAAAGTAAAATACCCTCATATATTTTCTATCTCTTCACTTTCTTCTCCTTAGAATTTTTTTTTAAATCCTCATCTGAGAATATGTTTTTTATTTGAGAGAGAGGAAGGGTAGGGTGAAGAGAAAGAGAGAAAGAAAGGGAGAGGAGAGAGAGAGAGGAGAGAGAAACATTGATGTGGGAGAGAAACATTGATCTGTTGCCTCCTCTAGGTGCCCCAACCTGGGATCAAACTTGAAACCTAGGTAGGTGCCCTGACCAGGAATCAAACCTGCAAACTTTGTGTACGGGATGACACTCCAACCAACTGAGCTACTAGGCCAGGGCTAGAATTCATTTTTTAAGTAAACCATTACTTCTATGACATCCAGATAGTTCCAATACACTTAATTTCATTCTGCAAGACAGATTACGGTTTTTTTTTGTGTGTTTTTTTTTTTGATAGAACAAGCATCCTCTCCTCTGAGTTAATACCTAGCAGGATTTAGCTGGTGGGTGAATGTTTCAATGCTGCTGGAGGTGAGCGAGTGCCTTAAACTCTTTGGGATCATTTCCCCCGCAATTGTTGCATTTTAGCTTGGTTTTCTTGCTGTTTTGAGTTTTAGAAAAAAGGTCAAGGAAGAAAAACAACTGTTTAAACAGGTGGAGATACTTCTAAGATGCATAGTTAGCTATTACTTGATCAAAACTATCCCCATGTTTGATTCTATAAATAAGTTTAAGTGATATCTACTGGTTTCAAAGTGAAAAGATCTTCCTGTTCAAAAATACTCCCACATTAATGAGTAACATGGGTAAGCTCCCTACAATATGAAATTTATTTCAATAAGTTAATTTTTTCTCTAGGATTTGTCATGAGCAGTTTAGCAGGGAATATTTATTAGATTATTGTATTCGTTTCCTGTGGGCAGGGCTGGGCCTCCTTTGGAAGCTCCATCAGTGAATCTATTCCTTGCCTCTTCCAGCTTCTGGTGGCTGCTGCCATTCTTTTGCTTGTGAATGAATCACTCTAAACTCTGCCTCCATTTGTGTGTGGTTTCAATCTCTCTTCTTCTCTTTTATAAGGATGCTTGCCATGTTCTTTAAGGCCCAATAAGTCACCCAGGAAAATCCCCCCCGCCCATGTCAAGGTCTTCAATCATATCTGCAAAGACTATTTTTATCCAAGTAAGATGTACAGTTTCTAAGGATTAGGACCTGATACATTTGAGAGGCCATTTTCAGCTTCTATATGTATATGTATTAGAGACCCCCAGCCTGATGGAAGGAAGCAAAATATAAGCCACTGCATTTTGATGGGAAAAGTGAACTAGTTCAAAGAGCAGAATATCTCTTGGCAGAGTAGTTGAAACATTAGGGTCATGGAAAAAGGGAAAAAGAAAAATCATGAAATGGAATCTATGATAATGATTAGCACTAATTTAGCATTTAGTTGCAGTCTCACGCTGTCTTTGAAATGGAAGATCTAAGGTTTGTTTTTGCAGAAGATATTAAGGGGAAAAATCACTCTATTCTGGTCATTGTTCTATACTTTCCCAGATTCCTGTGAAATGCTTGAAATAAAGAGTGGGTATAGGTAATTGAAATGTTTTAGAACTTGCTACTACATCATATGGAATAATTATAAAATGAATTCTTGAGGACTTTAAAATTTGGCTGTGCACTAGTAATACAACATTATATGTGTGGTAGGAGGTATTCCCATGCAAATGTATGATTCTATTTACTGTTTTATTTGGGAACTCATGCAGCTTTCATTTTCATCTATACTTTTATATAATAGTTTTAATGGAACCAGCTATCTTTAGTGTTATAAAAAATTATTTAATGCACATGTAATTCATACGAAAACTGTAAATATATAATATATACAACTCAAAACTATCACACTCACAAAACATACAAGATGGTTCCTCGCCAATCCAGTGGCCATCTGCTTGGCCTTTCTTCTTATGACATTTCAAGAGGAGACTACTGGAAAATGACTGTGGTACTTGGAATATCAGTTTTGGACAATTTGAAACCAAATAGTTTCCTTTTTGTTGTCATTCTCTTGGTGAGAAGTTTGCTGTATTTCCTCTAAATGGCTGTGATGTAACATTTATCAACCCAGCCTTCCAGTTTTCTGACTTACCATGCAATAAAAAAAAACAAAGATGAGTTATAGAGTTTGAGGGATGATGATTTCCTACTATTGTCCTCATTTGGTTCCTAAAATATACAACATTAGAAAATATCAGGTATGGTATTTGCTCAGAACTTAAACCTATCTTAGATTGCCAACCAGGACCTGTGTAATTTATTAGAGTCAACTTTCCAAGCATAACGATATTAGTTTGTTTGTTTTAACTTTATGAGACAATTTATGATAAGGATATATCTTTCAAAGCAGCTGAACAGTAAAATATGGATGATGAGATGAGATTCATGCTTTTATATATTAGTTCATGACCTTTTGCCAGAAGTGTGTTAGCAGCCTCCCAGCTGGTCTCCATGTCTACAGTTTTTTACTTATCATGAATATTTGTCATTCTGGTCTCAAAGTAATGTTTCTAAGCTTAGTACATATGTTTCAAATGCAGAATTAAATATTGATTTATTCGTTCAACAAATTATTGTCTACATTAAGAGAATTAAAGATAGTCCTTGAATTTATTCACTGTTTTAACTTAAGTACATTGGACATGCACACAACTAGCTGTAATATAAAACTGAAAGTGAAAAGCATGATGAGAAAGGTAAAAATAAATTCTAAGGAGTTTAGAAGAGGAAGAGATTATTTTCTAGTATGGGGTAAAATATGAATCTGTGGAGGAAGTACTTCTTAAGCTTGGACATGGCAGCAAGATGTTATATGCATATAAACAGGATAAATAGAGAACAGCTAAGACATTTTTACTTGATTCTGTAGATAATTTTTAATCATGGGCAGCTTTAAAGAGGATGCATTCTATGTTTACATTTTGAATAGATAAAATTTTTGAAAATATGACAAGTGGCCATGGGGGTAAGGTACGAAGGAAGAACAATGAATTGAGGAAGCTACTATAATGGTGAGTATCTACTTTTAAGGAATTATCCATTAAAATGGAGAGGGATTTTTTTTAAGTACAATTAACAGGAATTGGTGAATAATTATATATGGAATAATGAAAAATAGCTGAAGACATAGCAGTTTTCTTTATTGGTTGATTTGATGGGTGGTGATGCCATTTTCTAACAAAGAAAACTAAATAAGAGAAGGTTTGTAATAGAGGAAAGGGCAGAGCAAGGTCTGAGAATGATGAAAATTCTAATTTGGTATCCTTTCACATGGATATTATTTAAATACTAGAAGCCCGGTGCACAAATTCGTGCACGAGTGGAGTCTGGCTGGCTAGCCCCGGCCCCGATCGGGATTGGGGGTGCTGATTGGGGGTGGGGATGTCTTGGGGGGGCATGGGAAGTTGGGGGGGTCAATCAGGGCCCCAGTTGTGCCAGTTGGTTGCCACAGAGTGAGTCATATCAACAGGTCTTTCTGGACATTCTGGTCACTTGGCTTTTATATATATAGATTTATTTTTTCTTCTTTTAATTAGAGAAGACCTTGAATGCTGCCTTGGGACAGAGTGGAGAAGGGAGATTCCTTGTGGTAGTACTTTATCATGTCCTAGTGAGTAAAGTGAATTTTGTGGTTAGCTGGACCCATCCACTTCAGGAGACTTGTAACAAATATCAGTTACTATTGAAAATGTATATTTCAGTTGTGTCTTGCCTCAGCTCTCAAGTATTTTATGAACTCATCACTTCCAATCATATAGAGTTCTAGAAACACAACTACAGATCTTGTTATATTTACAGTGATATTTTGACTTCCCCTACAGATAGTAGACTGGCTTCCTGGCAATTGCAGGCTCCACATTTAAAACAGATATGGTTAAGAAATAATATATTCTGTTTGATTTATTTGAGTTTCAAAGACTTGGTTTTGAATACACTGCAGATCTGGAATTCAAAAGAGACTATAGCAGGAGATGTGACTTTAAAAGTCAGTCATTATAATGTTGATAGCATTGTTGGTAAGAAAAAGTAGATAAAGTATAGAGAATCATGATGAGATTAAAAGCACTTTGGAATGCTAAGATTTGAGAGATGGGAAAAGGAAAAGCAACTGGGGAATAAAACTGAAAACCACTAGCCAGGATTATAAGAGATAAGAAAGACTGTGTTTAAGAAAAGACAGGAGAAGATTAACCTTTCAAGAAGATGGTGGTAGATAGTGTGGAAGGAGAAGCGATATTTGGGTAAAGACATAGGGGGAGTTATCAAATCTAGCCATCAACAGAACTTGGTGAGAAATTCAGTTTATTTAGACACATTTGAAGGGCTGAAGGGAGGCAAAGAATGTTCAATATGAATAAAAGAACTAATGTATAATTTTAAAAATTTTCAGCATTCTCTTGTTTAAGGTTTTTAATTTAAATCTGCATGGAAGATTGATTGAAGGTATACATGATAATATTCTAAAATCAGCATTCTTATAAGTTTATCTCAGACAACTAAATCATCAAGCTGCATCACTGGGTATAGGAATATTAAGGATTAATTCCTGAGTGTTTCTAGGATCTTAATAATTTACTTTAAAGTATTTTGACTTAGGCAAGTGTGATAGCATGTGTATTCTATTTGCATTTTACCTCTAGGTAGTCAGTTTTCCTAACCCATAAACCATGAGTTATCAGCTAGTATGTTGCATAAGAGGGAATTTCATAAGCCTCTGTTCTGTATTAACTTTTTTTGCTTTTTAATTAAAAGTGTGAATGTCAGAAATTGTTTTTCATTGTGGGAAATAGTGACTTGTTAACAATCATGTCAAATGCTGGGCTGCAAATTAGCATGGTAACCACAGGTATTCAAGATATGTGCATTAGCTATTCTCCAACCTCATATGACCAGGTTGTAAGAATCAAGTAGGGTCTAGGGCAGGGGTGGGCAAACTTTTTGACTCGAGGGCCACAATGGGTTCTTAAACTGGACTGGAGGGCCAGAACAAAAGCATGGGCGGAGTGTTTGTGTGAACTAATATAAATTCAAAGTAAACATCATTACATAAAAGGGTACGGTCTTTTTTTTTTTTAGTTTTATTCATTTCAAACAGGCCGGATCTGGCCCGCGGGCCGTAGTTTGCCCACGGCTGGAAATCATCCCTGTTTGATAAGAATAAGAAGAGTCTCTAAAATATTTCTGCCCATCAACGGTGGTGACCACCACTAGTTAAGCTATTGATAACCCATTTCTTTAAGCCACTATGTTATTCAGCAAAGCCTCTTGTGTTGATGGGAGCAAAAGCTAACTGAAGCTCTTTTTTATAATAAAGAATTCCTGATAAGAAGGATAACTGACAATATTTGTTGAATGAATTCCTAATTAAAGCAAATGACTGCACCTAGAATTTAATTTAAATGTAAATCACTTATATATATAAAATAGCATGTTACATATGCTAAAATATTATAAAGTGAATTACAGATATCTTAACAATGCTCTTTACTTTTTAAGTAAGATGCCCATAAGCAGCATAGCTTCACATGAACACATGAAAATCTTGATAGACTTAAGTGGGTTTCCAGATCCTTTCCTTTCATAGAACTAATAGAAGTTTGACAGATAGCATCAAACTGTGAGGTGGACACCATCTAGTAACCGTGATTCTCAGAGAGGGTGGTCTCTCTCTCAGGAGGCATTTGGCAATACAGGAGTGGGCTTTTTCAGTTATTAAGATAATGTTATAATGATAAAGAAATGGTACCGGGAGACTAAATTCCACATATTGAAGGAACCATGTCTAAAGAATATGTGCTAGGCAGTATCAGCTCTCCCAAAATGCTGTTTGCATTCCTGTTGTAGAAAATTGCCAGATTAAGCAATATTGTTTTTCTCATACTTCTTTTATATTATGGATTTTAGTACATTATAATTAATGTTTCTCATGTTTCTATCTCCACTCATTTGAATAATTTGAGGTGGACTGTAATTTTAATCTTCATTTGTTGAGACCTCTTAGAATGTTTGGCAAACAATAGGTTTTTAATAAATGTTTGTGGTTGAATAAACAGTATGCATGTGGTCCAAGGTATTTAGTCTTTTGTCCTAAAGAAGGAAATGCTGATGTTTGCTTAATCATTTAATAATTAAAGCCAACTTAATTATTTACCAGCCATTGGGATAAGCAACATATACCTTTAGATAAAGAATAAATAGCCCTGGTTTGGCTCAGTGGAGAGAGTGTCAGCCTGTGGACTGAAGGGTCAGGAGTTTGATTCCAGCCAAGGACACATACCTCCATTGTAGGCTAGATTCCTGGCCCTGGTGAGGGCGCTCGTGGGAGGCAACCAATCAATGTGTCTCTCTCACATCAGTGTTTCTCTCTGTCTGTCTCTCCCACTCCCTACCACTCTCTAAAAAAAATCAATGGAAATATATCCTCGGGTGAGGCTTAACAGGAAAAAAAAAGAATACATAAAGTTGAATTCAATATTAATACATCTGGTAGGAATTCTCTGATTGGTATAATTCTGAATAAGAGTAGAGAAATGCAATGAAGGCGATGCTTTCTTAGGTAAGTTAGAATTAAATGTCTGTAAAAATTATTGAAAGTTGTGTTGTTTTTTTTAATTCATTCCTCTAATACTAATGTAAAACAAGTTTCAGCACAAGTGGGAAAGCTCAATCTCCAACTGAAATTTCTAGAAAAATATATTTTTGAGTTTGTCTTTATATGACTTTCCAAAATGTAGGCATCTGATGCTAATTTTGGTCCGAATTGTATTTGAAAACAATAATGACTGTTGGTACGAATACAGTTCTCTTGTTAAGCATCATAATGCCAAATAGATAGATACATAGATAGATAGATAGATAGATAGATAGATAGATAGATAGATAGATAGATTTCTATTAGAATATTAAAATTTAGCTTTGTATTGAATGTACAAATGTTTGTTCTTTGAAATATTCAATAAAATACCTAACTTTTGTAAACTCATTAATTAAAATCTTATAGAATGGGGCAAAAGTAGGCTTACAGTTGTGAGTACATGAAACAGTTTAATCTTGTATTAGAGGCCCGGTGCATGAAATTCATGCCAAGGGAGGGGGTCCCTTAGCCCAGCCTGCACCCTCTCCAATCTGGGACCCCTTGGTGGGGGTTGTCCAACTGCCCTGTGGGATGAGGACTAAACCGGCAATTGGACATCCCTCATGCAGTTCAGGACCGCTGGCTCCTAACCTCTTGCCTGCCTGCCTGATTGCCCCTAACTGCCTCTCCTTGCCAGCTTGATCACACCCTAACTGGTCCCCTCCTGGCCTGGTCATCCCCTAATTGCCCCCCCCCCTTTGGCCTGGTCACTCCCTGACTGCCCCCCTGCCAGCCTGGTCACCCCCTAACTGACCCTCTGTCAGCCTGGTCGCCCCCTAACTCTCCAGAAGGAAGTCAGACGCCTGGAAGATGTCTGGTCGGCCTGGTCTAATTAGCATATTACCCTTTTATAAGTATAGACTAGTGGCCCGGAGCATGGAATTTGTGCATGGGGGTGGGGTGTCCTTCAGCCCAGCCTGCACCCTCTCCAATCTGGGACCCCTTGGGGGATGTCCGACTGCCGGGCCTAAACCGGCAGTCGGACATTCCTCTCACAATCAGGAATAGCTGGCTCCTAACCGCTTGCCTGCCTGCCTGCCTGATCACCCCTAACTGCCTCTGCCTGCCTGCCTGATCTCTCCTAACCACTCTGTCTGCTGGCCTTATCTCCCCCACCTTCCAACCCCTGCTGGCCTGATCTCCCCCAACTGCCTCTGCCTCAGCCCCCGCCACCAGGGCTTTGTCTGGAAGGTCTCCTGGTCTAATTAGTATATTACCCTTTTATAAGTATAGACTAGTGGCCCGGAGCATGGAATTTGTGCATGGGGGTGGGGTGTCCTTCAGCCCAGCCTGCACCCTCTCCAATCTGGGACCCCTTGGGGGATGTCCGACTGCCGGGCCTAAACCGGCAGTCGGACATTCCTCTCACAATCATCAAAAGCTGAGTAGGGGAGCCAGAGAGGACAGGGGCAGTAGAATGAAGGCATCAACAGGAAGGAAAGCATCCTCTGGTTGGCTGTGGGAGGAGAACAGTCCTAAAATATTGTGATATAACAGAAATGCCTAAATTAACAGGCAAAGAAACTGAACATACGTGGTGAGCAAAAGTAGGTTTACAGTTGTGATTATGTAAAACACAGAGTTTATCCTTAGATTATTATTTATTAACTAGAGGCCCAGTGCATGAAATTCATGCACTGATAGGGTTCCTAGCGGCTGCCGGCTGCTGGCCAGGTACTCCCTCCCTTCCCCTGTCCAGCCCTGCCCCCTGGTCGAATTCCCAGTTGAACTCCCGGTTGAGGGTACAATTTGCATACTATGCTTTTATTATATAGGATTATTTTATTATTTTTCATAAAAATATAAAACTACTTTTGCCCCACTCTGTAGTTCCTGACCCATCTCCAAGACTGTGATTATAAATCACATGAATACCTTGCTAACGTACTGTAGAAGGCAAAGCTAGCCACTACTAGACTGAATCATTTCACTCTTTTCCTGGGCTGTTTGGGATTAATCTTTTCAGTGAGTGATGTAGAGGTGAAAGTTGTTTTTCTTTTTCAAGTTTTATAGTGAATGTGTTTATATTTGTGTGTATGTGTTTTTCTTTTAAAAAATACTTTTGATTTCCATCTACAGTGTCTAAATCAACAAAACAAAAGAGTTGTGACTAGAATGTTTTGCATGCTGAAAGTACTTGAACCTTTGGACTTTCTAGATTTTACTTAACAACCTGTAACACTGCAGCAGATTCAGGGTTAAAGGGTTGGTTTTAAGAAATCCATTAGATCATTAATTTATGACTATAGGTTATCTGGGAGAGTGTGAGATAGAAATAGATGGGAAAGTATAATTTCCAGAAGGGCATATAGCCTGGGAGAAGGTTTGAAAGTCTGCATGGTAGCGATGAGTTGTAGCAGGTGAATATATCATCTGTGTAGTGTCTCTGCAGGGCAAACACATATTCATACTAGATTCAACACTCTGGCATTTGCTTGAAAGTAGTATGCTTACAGCTTTCTATTGCATCTCACTGCCACTGATACAGAGAAGAACAGCTTCAACCTATTCTTCAAGTTATATACTGAATTCTTTCCTGAATGTAACTAGTACCTACCAAATTTTGGGCTAAGAGATCACTAAATTTCAAATCCTCACTCTGAATTCATAAGTTAAAACTCACATTTGCAGTAATAGAATGCATGGCGGTGTGAATTGCTTCTTCTGCAAGTAACACAATGGCAATCAACTGCAGGTAGATTTCCTTATGTTGTTATGCTCTCTAAGTTATTCTGAAAACAGATCAAATAATTAGAAAACTAGCAGAGAAAACATATGGCTCATATTTAGAGAGAGTATTTTTCAGTCAGGCCATGCAAAGCTGTCTTATTTCCTGACATCATTGTAGAAGCATGCACCGATCTGTCATCACCACAAATAAATTCCACTTATGAAACCACTTCTTCAGCTAAGTTTCTTGACCAATATGTAATATTTCACTGATTTTACTTTTCACTAGGACTGATTAATAAAATACTGACAAACTTTTTATATTCTTGACAAAGTCTAACTCCAGCATTCAACATCTAATCAGACAATATCTTTATAACAACAGTCACATTTGACCTATGTTTAGATAATCTGAGTTAGTACTAGGGGGAAAAAGTCTATAAAAGAGAGATAAGCCAAAGGCCCTGAACAGAATTAAAATTTATTTTTGATTTATTTTTCATTTATTCAGGATATAGTTTTGTTGTGTCCCCCACATCATTTGTAAAGGCTGTGCAGACCCCTCAATCAAATAATTATGATTGAGTTAATTTAAATGCACACTATTATTTGGTTGGTGAGAAGAGAATATACTATGTCTAAGTGATATTGGCATGGCATTTTGGATATGGTTTTCATGATGTGAACACCTGTCTGCAAGGAACTGCTGAAGTGAGGCAGCCAACTCATGTCATGTCAATTCTGGACTAGCTGTCAGATGCCGTTGACATTTAGCTACTGCAGTAACTTGGATTAAAGTAGAACTGGCATAGAAGCCTTGCTTGAAGGTTAGGCATGTCATTCCCAATAGCTAGAGTCATTGAATCCCATTTCTTGTTCTACCATTGAAAGTTGGTATACCCATAATATAATTTGTTTGTAGAGTTTGTTTTTTAGTAAGTTCATTCATTTTCTGTTTCTTTTTATGGTCTGCTATTAATATTGTCTAAATTGTTTTCAAAAAAAGAAAAATGCGCTTATACTTGATGTAAACTTTTAACTTCCTTTGCTTTTAACTTACATTTTAATATTTCTTTTTTCACTGTTTCCTTTTTAATTTAACTATATTAGATTTGGGTCCCCTCTTCAATCATTATGATCTCATCTTCAGTTGATTACATTGGCAAAGATATTATTTCCAAGTAAGATTGCATTCATGGGTTCTGGGTAAACATGAATTTTTGCAGAGCACTTTTCAATCTAGCATTGGAATTAATTTCACATTTCAAGATCACAAAAATATTAATCTATATGTTCTGTATGTTTTTTATTGCTTTACATTTTTTAATCCATCTGCTTCTCCAATGTTTTCTAACGTAATTAGAAATTCATCCTTTAGACTGGGATACATTATCTTGAATTTTAAGGATTTTTTTTAATGGTAACAGAAAAGTAAAATACCACATGTGACATTTCAATAAAAATTCCGTGGATACAGACAATAATGGGGTGGAGGCGTGGGAAGGGGATGAGAATGGGGAGGAGTGGGGTCATTGGGGAGAAAAAAAGGACAATAGTGTGGTAAAGGTCTGGGGTAGGGGGTGGAGAGAGGGTCAGTTGGAAAAAAGGGGACATCTTTAATACGTTCAAAAATAAAGATACATTTTTTAAAAAAATAAATAAAAACTTAAGAGTTTCACAGAGAGAGGTTGAGAATTAAGAAACATTTTAAAAGGCAATTTTATGATTCAGAATTTGCCCAAGAAATACATTTGTTTCTATTGTTTATTGCAAAATAAATACTCTTTATTTTTAGAAATCTCAGAATTTACCAGATAATTCTCATCTTTCCCAGCCTCCCTAATATTTACACAGATTTTTTTTGCTGTGGTAACATACCTCATATAAGACCCTCAAAAAATTTAAGTGTATAGTACAGTAAAGTATTATTAACTATAAGCACAATATTATATGATGATTTCTAAAAAGTTTTCATTTTTCATGCCTGAAAATTTATAACCATTGAATATCAATTTGCCATTTCCCCCTCCAACCAGCCCCTGACAACCACTATTAGACATTCTGCTTTGATGAGCTTGACTGCATTACATATCTCGTATTAGTTGAATCATACAGAATTTATTACTATGACTGCTTATTTCACTTAGCATAATGTCCTTCAGGTTTATCCATATAATAGCATATAACAGGATTTTCTTCTTTTTATGGTTTAAAATATGTTATTATATATAGCACACTTTCCTACCTCTTCGGCACAGCTGGTTTCATGCTCATTTGGGGTGCAGGAGTCTAATAATTGATATCTAGATTTCTCATAAAAGGAATTTGTCCTTAAATTGTATTATCCATTTTTTTGTTTGTTTGTTTTTCGGTCCTTGTATTGTCCTCAGTGCATCCATCGGAGGAATGAGTGTCTGGGGCTTCCTATTCCATTATATTGCTGTTACCTCTCTTTCTTTTTCTGTTGCATAAATTACACACTCAACAGGTATGAATATTCTAGCAATTTGAATCCACATATATGCTCAGAATGAGAAAGAGAAGTGTTTTAATGAATAATTCAAGGCTTAAAAGATTGACATCCAAGGTGCATCCCTTCTATCTTTTACCTTAGTGTCTCTTTATTAACCTTGTATTTCTTTGCTTCTGTTCTATCACCCTCCTAATTTTACTGGGAAATCATGTTTGTTTTTTTCTTAGCTCTAACATTGCTTACAGAAGGACTGATATTTTCATTTCTTGTGCAACCAATTACTACTTGGATATCTCCACCTTGATATTCCAAAATATAACAAATCCATGTGAAAAATTGAAAACATTACCTTTACCCCCATGTGCTCTTACTAAAGACTTTCCTTTCTTAGTTAATGGCATTTATATTCTTCTCTTTCACAAACTGAAAACCTCTCAAAACATCCTTAATGTCTATCACTTCTTATAGTTAATGAGTAACCAAACCACAGTGATTACAGCTGTTAGGTTCCTTGTGGAACCTGACCACCTTTATTTTCACTGCCATTCTTTCTCTCTCCTTATAAACAATTCTCTATGATTCTGACAGTGACCTTCCTCAAATCCCAATTTTATTTGCTTAATCAACTATTGAAAACCTACCCC
Source organism: Myotis davidii (assembly GCF_000327345.1). Lineage (NCBI taxonomy): Eukaryota > Metazoa > Chordata > Mammalia > Chiroptera > Vespertilionidae > Myotis > Myotis davidii. The sequence continues at coordinate 4,686,551 of NW_006284843.1, forward strand.
TGCAAAATACACACCTTGCAAGGTCCTTTTACCCATACTAATACCACACGTATAGTCCAAAAGTCATTAGGATGAACCTCAAAGCTCTTTTTAACATTTTGACTTAACCTTCCATCCCGGTGTTTGCTGCTTATTAGGACACATGTTGTGCTCTGAACACAGACTGTAGTTCCCATTACCACCGGGCCCCTGCTTCCCTCACACCTCCTTGTCACTGAACATATTGACCTGATTGGAATGTCCTATTTGGGATTCTCTGCCAAGAAAAGTAAGGAAATAATTTGTCTACTGGATTGTATAAATATATTCTTACTTACTATAGAAATAATTTTAGGCTGTTTTTATAAAATTATAAATAAAATGTGATACTGGGAGGCTAGAAATATCTAAGAAGTTTTTCAGTGAGTTCCCCCTGGAATTAAGGCCCTTTTGTATACCCATTCCCTTGAGTGTGGCCTGGACTTATTGACTTAATTCAAAGAAACAATAAATGCAAGAATTGACAAGATGCCATTTTCAAGATTGAATTAAAAATATTATGGCTTTGGCCTTGAGTTCTCCCTGGAGCTCTCACTCTCATTTGGATTGATTGTCTGGGGAACGTCAGCTGCCATGTAATGAGGCTCAGAAGGATTAGTAACTTGGAAAGAAGCTCATAAAGTCAGGGGAATTTCAAGCTTTTATTAATCCCATAACCTCTTGTACTAGTCACCATGTTAATCTAACAGTTTGAAGACCTGCCAAAGGTCCTGAGGATCAAGACTCCTGAATTTTTTCAGTATCCTTCAACTGACCGTGTCCCAGTTGAATTCCTCACCCAAGGATTAGTTCCTTAAATTCTGAATTAATATTATCTCACATAGAATCTTCAGTGCACCTCACAAAACTCCTTCCATTGGTCAATGTTTCTGGGGCTTGTATCCAGTGAGAATTCAAGAGGGTAGGCCTTTTCTCCTCCATTCATACTTGTCCTTGGACCAAACCCTGAAGACACTTGATGAAGTTTAGATGGCCAACATTGCATATTAATTGGAACCTCTTGCAAGAGGATTGACAGAAAGAGTTTCTAGTCTTGTCTTACAAAGAGAAAGGAAGCGCAGACTGTGTGATTCACCCATCTCCCCTTTCAAAATGTGAGCAATGTTCCTCTACCTCAGCACTACTATTACAGAAGCCACAGATTTTCAGCCCCTTTGCCCTTTTATTTCTTACTAGTGGCCCGGTGCACAAAATTCATGCACGGTGGAGGGTGTGTTCCTCAGCCTGGCCTGCACCCTCTCCAATTTGGGACCCCTCGAAAAATGTCCTGCCAGTTTACAGGAATCGGGCCTAAACCACCAGTTGGACATCCCTCTCATAATCTGGGACTGCTGGCTCCTAACCGCTCACCTGCCTGCCTGCTTGCCTGATTGCCTCTAACCACTCCACCTGCTGGCCTGCTCGCCCCCAACTGCCCCCCTGCCAGCCCGATCACCCCAAACTGCCACCCCTGCTGGCCTGCTCACCCCTACCTTCCATCCCCACTGGCCTGCTCATCCCCAAATGTCCCCCTGCTGGCCTACTCACTCCAAACTGCCCTCCCACCCTGCTGCCCTGATCACCTCCAACTGACCCCCAAGGATGGCCTGCTTGTACCCAACTGTCCCCCCTGCTGGTCTGCTCATCCCCAATGGCCGCACCTCCCACCAGCCTAACCACCCACAACTGCCCTCCCCTCTTGGCCTCTAACCACCTCTACCTCAGCCCCACCACCATGGCTTCGTCCAGAAGAACATCTGGAAGTTCTCCTGGAAGGTCTCCCAGTAATTAGCATATTACTCTTTTATTAGTATAGATATATTTGTCTGTAAATATGATTATGATTGCAGATATGAGTAGGACCAGGTAAAATTTTATAGAATGGGCCTTTTATTACAGATGGTTTGCCATATATGCATTTTTTCTAAAGAAGTAAAAATTACTTTAAAAAATGTTTCAGGAAGAA
>NW_006284843.1:4688584-4689262 GCF_000327345.1 Myotis davidii
CTCACGTGCTGGGAGGGAGGGTGTGTGGCAGAGGAGATAAATACTGGGTTCTGGATTATTCATAGATTGCTGACTCTCTGGATTGATTGTGCAAGCCCCTCCTTTTATTGATGTCCACCTTCTGTTGACAGACATCTACCCTGGGAGAGAACTAAGATGAAACTCTTTCTTGTCATTGTAAAAAGCATTTGAATTCCTAAGGTGTGATAAGGCCACCCAGCCATCCACAGTCAAGGTACACATTTTCATGGAGGATGTTCCCACTCTTAAATAAATTAAAACAATTTTTTTCTTTTAACTTAAACTTTCTTTATAACTGTTTTCTTATTACTTAAAAGCTAGTTGTTGGTTTTTTTGAAATTGCTTCCAAAGCTTTTCAAGCTGTATATGTCCTTGGGATGAATTTATAAATAAGAATTGAGCCCGGCGGGTGTGACTCAGTGGTTTAGCATCGACTTATGAACCAGGAAGTCACAGTTTGATTCCAGGTCAGGCCACATGTCCGGGTTTTGGCCTGATCCCCAGTATGGGTGTGTAGGAGGCAGCCGATCAATGATTCTCTCTCATCATTGATGTTTCTATCTCTCTCCCTCACCTTTCCTCTCTGAATCAGTAAGAATATATTTGAGAGAGAGAGAGAGAGAGAGAGAGAGAGAGAGAGAGAGAGAGAGAGAGAGA
>NW_006284843.1:4689539-4702092 GCF_000327345.1 Myotis davidii
TTAGATTACTGGAGTTCTACATGTTACTGGATCACCTGGGGTAATTTTCTAATTGGAAAATTAAGAATTATAGTCAGAGGAAAGGACATTAGAATTTTAAAAGAACATATTCAATTTACTTTAGAAGCCGAACCTAGCTTATCATGTGACTTATTTTGTATGTCTGTTAAACTATATTATCACATAAGCATTGCTGCTATTGGGACAAACAGTGACAGTTGATTCAGGTCATTTGAATGTCCACTGTCTGTTTTAATTTCTTGTTCGTTTTGACTCTGTCATATGCAAAAACTTCAGTAGAAGTCATGAGAACCTATTATGTTTGCCTGCTCCCTCCTTTATGTTGGAAATATTCTTTTTTACCCAGAGGGACCTTAACTTTGATGTAAGGGATTGTTTCAGTTGCCAACTGTTTTCTTCCTTGCCAACTAAGAGAGTTGTGAACTCTTCAGTGATGCCTTCCCCAGGATGTTTGCAGATGTGGTTTGGAAAAGTCATTTCATCCCTGACCTTTGCATGTCAGGTGCTGGGGTGCCCGCGTGCCTCCCTCTGATGCCATGGCAATCACGGGGCCGCAGGTCAGCTGGCAACCCCGGCCTCTGGGGGTCCGGGGTTGCCACCTGGCCTGTTGCCCAGCTTTCTGATGGCTATCACCGGCTGGGGGGTGGGGAAAGGCGGCCTTTGCTCACCCCCCAGCTCTTGCCTGCCACCTGGGTTGCCGATCACCATTCTTCTGTCTTTCCCCTTTTGCCTCCCATCATTGCGCGTATGCAAATTAACCGCCATCTTTCTTGGCAGTTAATTTGCATATTGCCCTGATTAGCCAATGAAAAGCGTAGCGGAGGTACAGTTAATTATCCTTTTTGTCTTTTATTAGATAGGACTAGAGGCCCAGTGCATAAATTTTGTGCATGGGTTGGGTCCCTAGGCCTGGCCGGCGATCAGGGCCGATCAGAGCCTTCCTTCCCCCAGCTGCCGGCTGTTGGCTGCCAGCCAGGGCCTACCTTCCCCTGCTACTGCCTGCCAGCCAGGGCCTTCCTTAGTTCCGCGCCACCCCCTGGTGGTCAGCACATGTCATAGCAAGTGGTCAAACTCCTGGTAGGTTGAACTCCTGAGGAGACAATTTGCATAGTAGCCTTTTATTATATAGGGTACTTGGCATTTCTCCTCCATCAACAAAAGAACTAGAATTAATATCTTTCTCACAGCAATTTCTTTTCTTTCCCAGCATTTAGGGTGCTTTGCCAGCATTTTACTAACAGGCCAATCTCAAACACTTATAACAAGCTCAAATCTTTGCCTTACAGGACAAACATAAGCCAAATCAGTTTTGTTTTCAAAAGTTTTTTATTCTACCTTCCTTTCTCCTCCTGTTATAAAATTCCAATCTTGATGTAAGACCATTAGCAGGCAACACCATGTCCAATGTTGGGTTGGAGGTTTGGCATAGATTATTCAATGAGCATCTATCTATAGCCTCACTTACCCTTTCTGTTAGCTTTCCTTCATCCAGCTTGGTTGAGATAAGCAACTCTTCCTCCTAGCAAAGATCTCACCTAGTATTTGAAATTTAGAAAAATTCCTAAAATGCTAGACAATAAAATCTGGAACTCTACCTCAGGAATCTAATGGTAGACAGAGGAAGGGATGTGCCTACCCCCATCGCCCCACACACCATTACCAGCAAGCCAGGCTTGCCACACCTGGACCAGATTTTCACTTTTCATATAAATAAAGTTGGACCAGTGCCTGCTTTAGAAATCCATCATGTCTCTATAGTTGATTTGGGCTAAAAACTAAGTCTAGTTTATTCTCCTCTTACTAGTGAAAATGATTTAGCTCAGTCTCTGTGTGTGTATCTCAAAAGCATATTGTTTTAAAATTATCTTTATGTAGGAAAATGTCTTTTCTGCTCTTTGGTTATGTATCCAAACTGCATGAAAACATGTTTGAAAAACTTTTGTTATATCGAGATGCTTCTCTATATAGCCAATAAGTATATAAAATCTGCCATGATATATGAAAGGTAAAAAGGTAAATTGCCTTTTTTTTTGCATCTTAAAATCTTCAAAGAAAATTGAAGTGTTCATATTCTTTTGGTTGTGCACTTCACCCGGACACAAAAAATCAACAAAGAATAAATGATGTTGTTATAAAAAAAATATTGTTAAACATTTGTGTATGTGAAGTACTAAAATAGAGTGACATCTGAGTATCTTATCCTTGGATAATTCTTTTATCAATTGTTTGATGTAATGTAACAATTACTCGTGACATGCTGCAATTGCAGAGAGTTCACTAGACAAATGATAGCCTACACTTCTGCTTCTTCATTATAATCCATGATATTTATATTTATCCTTAAGATAAAAAAATACTTAAGGATATATAAAAGGCACAAAGTGCTTTGTTGAATGTAATGTAGTGTAGAGTACCATCTGAGAAGAGGAGCACTTAACCTCTCATTACAATTACTGTATGGCCAGCCTCTGTTATCTGCAATGACACATTAATGGAGGGAAAATGTCTTTAATCCTCATCAAGGGTGTGTTTTTATTGATTTTTAGAGAGAGTGGAAGGGAGAGGGAGAGAGAGAAACATGGATGTGAGAGAGAAACATTGATGGCTGCCTCCTTATATACCGGGGATTGAAACCGACACCTATGTATGTGCTGTAATTCAAAATCAAACCCATTATCTTTTAGATATATGGGATGATGTTCAACCATCTGAGCCACCTGGCCAGGGCAGGAAAAAAGTTTATATATATATAAACTTTTATGAATATGAATATGAATAATTTCAGAGAGGAAGGGAGAGAGAGATATAGAAACATCAATGGTGAGAAAGAAACATCACTGATCAGCTGCCTACTGCACAACTCCTACTGGGGATCGAGCCCCCAACCCAGGCAAGTGCCCTTGACCGGTATCAAACCCAGGACCCTTCAGTCAGAAGGCTGATGCTCTACCCACTGAGTCAAACTGGCTAGGGCAGGAATTTTTTTTTTGTGTGTCTTATCAATAAAGTAGAGATTGGAGGCAGGGCAATACTATTTTTATGTGCCTCTTATCTATCTTTTCTTCTTTATGTAGGCATTATTAGATATCCTCTGTATTCCACATTCCTAGAGAGCATCATCTCTATTTCTCAACTCATTAAAGTAACCCATTCTTTTATCACAGTTGATAGAGTTATATCTGCTATATTAAACATTTACCTATCAACTTGGAGTGCTTACCAGAGCACAGATTTTTTTAAGTGTATATTATTTATTACACTGAAACAAAACCATGCCTTTTGGCTTAATCCTACTGAGTCATTTGGCCAATATTATTTCTGTCTTGTATATTTTTGTCTTGTATATACTGAGTCAAGAACATTAATAATAATTTGCATACAACAAAGTTCCTGAAACATAGCAGATGAATTACTTTATATATACATTTTAAGCATACTAGGTATTTATGACTCAGAAGCAACCTTGTACGTATTTTAAACAGCAAAAATATACAAGACAGAAATAATATTGGCCAAATGCCTCGTGTTTTTATCCTGGAGACACACCACAGAAATCCCAAGTTAAGACAACTTCGCAAAATATTTTGAATATTAAGAATGTTTTTGACTCTAACCGGTTTGGCTGAGTGGGTAAAGCGTCGGCCTGCGGACTGAAGGGTCCCAGGTTCGATTCCGGTCAAGGGCATGTACCTTGGTTGTGGGCACATCCCCAGTAGGGGGTGTGCAGGAGGCAGCTGATCGATGTTTCTCTCTTATCGATGTTTCTAACTCTCTATCCCTCTCTCTTCCTCTCTGTAAAAAAATCAATAAAATATATTTTTTTAAAAAGAATGTTTTTGGGAGTGGACACAATTCTGAGGCATGAGTCCATTCAGAGAGCACACCTGCTTCTCCACTCCCCTCACGAGGTTCAGTACAGGCTCCCACCGTGAAAGAGCTGCTAGATCACTTCTGACTCAGATGGGTAATCGTTGGATGGTGTAAGTGGCTTTTGCATCTTCACCGCAATGAATGATTGCTTGTAAAATGCATGTCTATTTTAAAACATAACTGTATCCCAGCAGACGAAGCAGCAGGAACTGTTGGTCGTCTGAGAGTAACATCTGCTCCCCACCCATCTGTGGGCCTGTCGGTAGCACCATGGAGATGATTATAGTCACCTTTCTACCATATTAATTACCATCATAGCAGTACTCTTTTTCTTGGCAATGGAAGCTTCTCACTAATGCCTTATTCCTATGATGCATTTGGGGCACAACACATTATCCTCCAGGTGTGGGGGTGGAAAGTTGCAGGAACGTACCAAGAACAGTGAACACACTTGCCCTGGTTTCTCAGGAACCCAGGCTCGCCCAGCATCAAACTGTAGCTGAACCCAACCCTCTGTGTCTGCAGGGGGACATTGTCCACGGACCACCCCCCACTTGTAACCAGAGGCCTCCTGAGGTGACCCCACAGTCTCCATCTCCCCTGTCTTCCTATTCGTGGCTGCAGTTCTGCTCCAGGAGGCAAACACATCATCTGGGGTGGAAGTTGTCACTAAAATATTGTCCATTCCCTCCAGGAGAGCAGCAGCACCCCGTCAGGTGCAGCACCGCACCTCCCCTCCCCCCCCGCCCCCACCCAGGAACAGTCACTTCAGGAAAACCAAAACTGTCCAGCATTTTCCATTTCCCCCTTGTGCATCTTCAGTTTCCTTCGAGATAATGTCAGTATCTCTGCTTCCTCTGATTTGGTGGGAATATCCGTCTGAGTAGGGTAAGCGTATTCACGCAGCCTATCTGTGTCCCATTTCTTGCCCTGGCGCTCAGCTTTAATTGCTGGCGCCAACCCCTCACGACGTCTCTGTGAGTCAGGTTAACTGGTGGCCAGTGAATGGGCAGCAGGGGAATTGGTATCTTCTTGTGAACTCTTACTCTTTTATTTTCTTGTGCCGTCTTTTGTGGACAGGAAGCTTTATCATCTTTCTTTGATCTCGCCCATTTGGTCTCCATCCCCGAGGGTCTTTGTCTACTTGGTTCACCAGCAGCTCTGTGTTTCTGTTTAGTTTGTTCTGGTTGGGATTTTGAAGCTTTTTTTCCACTCCCCTGACTTCTTTGGGGACTTCCATTTGGTTGCAGGCTCCTCCCCGGCTGGGCTCTGGTTGGGATGCATGTAGGAGGCAACCAATAGATGTGTTCCCCTCACAAAGATATGTCTCTCTGTCTCACAAATTGTTCATACTTGTCTGGGCAAAGTAAATTTTATGTATGCAAGTATTAAAGAGATTAAAATAAAACAAATTTCAAATGTAGTAGAACAGGATATAACTATAGTATACAGTAAGTACATTAATTATTAGGACTGATGTCCTATGCATTAGGACAGTATAATCTCCCAAATTTAGGTTATATCAGACATTTTTCTGTCATTCACTTTCCAATCCTTAGTGTAACTTTTCTGTATCCTATTCTTAATTATTGGTGGATTGCAGATTACTCTAAATTATTGGAAATCATGATACAGAACATATAGAATTTGTGAGTACTACATACCATGAAATACCTTGTTCTTATCTTAATTTTTAGTGTAAAAATATATTAGAAAGAAAATATTTTTACTGTATAGTTATTTTCTCCTTTGTTGAGAGAGAGCTTTTTCATTTTGTACTGAGTTACTAGCACAATAAAATTCAAAACATAATCATGCTTTTGAAGTTAGAGTTTCCAGAGTATAATGGGAAATTTTGAACTGGTTTTGGTATGCCACTTTTGCAGTTTCAGTTTCCAATTCTAACCATATATTGCCTATCACCAACCCTATTAGCTTGCAAATGAGTATGCTGTCTTCAGTCATAAATTTAAAGGAAGATTGGGTAGAAGTCATGCAAAACAGAAAAGAATGAAGATGCAAAACAAATCTGATGGCTATAGTCATTGGTGCAACATGAAAAATATAACGCTTGCTTTATTGCAGTTTTCTTCTAAGGACGTGTTAGAGCTTTTACCCTGTGTGATGTTTTGGTACTGTATTTACTGTAAGCATTTCCGCAATAGCATGAACTTGTGAGGATGTACTGAATCTCCTTCTCCCCCAGGTCTACATCTCCCTTAGGATGCAGATTGTTTGAACTACATAAATGGGCTGCTTTTTGTCCAGCTTCTGGTTTGGTTTGACTAACAGAGGAACCAGCGGGAGATGGCAGACATGGAGGAGAAGAAGAATCAATTTGGGGTCATTTTCTTGTTTCTATTTCTAGTAGTTCAAATTTGGTTGTTTTATTTTTTACTTGTTTGCTTTTGCTTTATTGTTGTTTGTTTTTTGTTGGTTTGTTTTTTTGCTGTTTTCTTCTAACAGCCATAGTTTGTGTCAGACAACCCACCCCTGAAAGCTGGTGTGGGTCTTTGGGAAATTCAGGGGGAAAATAGTGCACAGAAGAGAGAGGGCAGCTAACAGAGAGTCGAAGCTTAATCCCAAACCATCATCAGAAATGAAAGATCATTAATATGTAAAAATAGAAATTACATGGGTAAGATTTATAAGAACATATTACATGCAAAGATTATGCCTGAGAGTGTGTGTGGCGGGGAGAAGGGGTGGACAGAAAGGGAAAGGCCTCCTTTGGAAGAAGCACAATGAAAGGAAGAAGAATAAGATGGAAAGTTTAGGATATTTCAAGGCAAAATAATTTAAAAAAAATTAAAAAACACATAACCAATCTCCCCATTCTTCACTTCCCCGTAAAAAAAATTCGGTAAAGGATCATAGTTTGTTAGAGATAGAAGTGGGTGCTTTTGAAACAAGATTCTTATAAAACACTAGAGGTCCAGTGCACAAAATCGTGCACGGGTAGGGCCCCTAGGCCTGGCTGGCCATCAGGGCTGGCCGGGGTCCCTCTCCCTAGCTGCTGGCTGCCGGATGGGGCCTTCCTTCATTCTGTGCCATCCCATGGTGATCAGCACATGTCATAGAGAGTGATCAGTCTCCCGGTCGAACTCCTGTGGGGACAATTTGCAAATTAGGCTTTTATATATATAGATAACATATTGTCAGCCCTGCACATAAAATTCTTCTTTGAAAACTGTGACAAAATTAAAATGGAAATGTGACATTATACAATTCAGTTGGTCAACTTTCCTGCAACAAACAAACAAACCATGAATAAAGAAGAAATGAAAAATAAAGCCAGATAAATTTCTTAGAATGGAAGACAGGAAATGAAAAAAAATCACATGTCTAATAGGAATTTTTAAATAAGAAAAACAAAAAAAAGGGTACATTTCATTTATATTACTGTAATTAATTATGTATATGCATCTCATACCCATTTTTTTCACAAGTGCTTATGGAGCATTCATTAAAAAAAAGATTGTATAATCAGATACAAAGAAAATATTACTTAGTGCTATAGAGTATAAATATTTCCAACAATATTCTTGGATCAAAACACAGTATAACTAAGGATTTGTAACAATATGAAGAACAATCAAAGAAAGTTACACCTAGAAATTAAATCCTCCCTTTTAAATACATCTTGGGTGAAAGGGACAGTACAAGATCAAAATAAATAATTTTTAAATAATAAAAATAATGAGAACATCACAGATCAGAATTCATGAAATACATTTAAAACTGATTACAGAAAAAATACTAAGACCTTTTATAAGAATAAATTAAATTTGAAAATAAATCTATTCTCAATTCAACAGCTAAATAAATTATAAAAATTTAAATAGAAACATATATTAGAAAATAGATACAAAGCAGAAACTTATATTTAAGAAATTTACATATCATATATTACTTACTTGAAAAGATAAGCTAAATAGTAACTTAATAAAGCTCACCATGAAAGAAAGAACAAATATACAAAATAAGTCATTACAAGAAGAAGTAACTATTGAAAAACAAGGAAAACTATCAGCAGAGTCTGATAGTATCAGTAAATATTGAAAATGTCGAAAGAGATACCTATTAAAGTGCTTAAGGGGCACATTATTAAAATTGCCATCTGGATGTGATGACTTACAGTCAAATAGTCAAATAGAAAATTGACTAAGACACATAGTCAAATAGAAAATATAAGCTGATATTTAAACCTGTTTTTAATACTAGTGTTAGGAATAATTAATGGTAGTTATTAATTATAACTACTACTACTATAGTACCTATACAAATTGTGTACTTGTTCTTGCTATGTTTACATATATATGCCTTGGAAAGTATGGCTTTTAAATTAGATTTTTGTTCTGTTTTGATTTCATCTGTGATATAAAAGCTAAAATAGTTCAATGTACAATATTTATTGCCTCCAAATAGATTTTATTAAATATCAAATATAGTTTGTCAAGATGTCCCCCTGATAAAAGATTAATTAATGCATTATTCTATAATTCAAATATTCATCGATATTTATCATTTACTCTTAAAGATCAGCAGATGGTCACTTATTTGATTAACTTAAAAATTTGACAATGGAGAACAGGTATAAAAAACTGAGTATGGAAGTTTGGTGAAGTCCTGGATATTAATTCTAAAATCAACCTGAATCTACGTCTCCACAGTTATTCAAAACTGAAATTTCAAAATTAGAAGAATAAGATATTTGGCTTTTAAAATTGTTATTTCTTAATTATTTAGTTGTATCTGATTTTAAATTAGTGCAAACAAGTTGGTCTAACAAAGGCAGTAGTTTGAATAAATACTTTATGTCCCTGGCCATTGGCTGAGTGGTCAAAGGTTGGTGAAGTGGTTCTGTCAGATCTGTGGCTTCCATATCTGGCTCCAAAGTGGTTGTTCCTGTTGTTACCATTTTTTAGGCCAGTGGACATAGAGGGAAATGCAGTTCCTTTCAGAAAGGCTGACCCAATATTTCTACTGTACTCACATCTCAGAGCCCAGTCTTACGGTCACACCTAGCAGCCAGGGTAGTTGCATTTCTAAAAGGAATCAGTGGAGAATAGATTTTGGGGTGTCAGTCAGATAACTCTTCCACAGTGTAGAATATCTATTTTTTCTGTGATTAGAATACTTGATGATTGACAACTTACTGTGAAATGAAAATGAACCAATATAGTAATTCCAGACATACGTTGCTCCTGCTTATGCTAGGGGAACTCAACAGATTTTTTTTTCCAAATGTATTGATGGTATTGATTATGTCCAAACATGGTGGTTCCACTTCTTCAACTCGACTTTAGTTAGCTGATTTCACAATATAAAAAAAAAGAAAATTATTCACAGGGTTATGTTAGTTCATTACCGTAAAACTGATATTCTGAATGTGAATAAAATGATTTGTTATTCTGTAAGGAAGGTAACCTGCTAACTCTGCATTGATAGCATTTGGTGTCATGGCTACACCTAGCTTCACGGGAGTATAGTCAACACTATTTTCATTGTAAGCATTTTTTTTTTTTTTTTACCAAGATGATCATTGGGAATTCAATAACCAAGAAGAAAATGGCAAATAGGTCTAAGTAAATGAAAAGGAAGGACCATCCGGTAGCCTTGATTAAATTAGACTAAATGTATGTCTATGTAATCCCAGAATAAGCAACAAAACCTTATAACCCAGCTTGCTATTTGATTCGCCATCTAGTGCAAATGCTTATCTCTTTCAGCAATAAAGTAAAAATAATATGTTTCAATTGTTTGCTATGGTGTATTATTGCAATGCAGTGTAAATGAAGTGCCAAATTAAGCTTGAATAGACCTATAATTTTTGAAAACCCCTACTACTTCTCTATATGACTTTAAGATTTCTTTTTCAATTCTTTAAACTTAAAGGTTTAGGGGATAAAATTACTTTGCCTTGAACCTGCAAGTGACAACTTCTAGCAGATAGGGTACTTGTCAGTGTCACTGATATCTTTTACAAGAGTGAAAATGTTGACCTGTGTTCCCATGAATGCTGCTCAAGCCATCCAGCTTCATGTGAAAAAACATATTTCCAAACTGTAAAATTACTTTTGATAAAACAGCAAACCTCCAGGGCTCCAGAAGGTTTAGTTGGTCAAAGCATTTCTTTAAAGACGTTCCTGAGAGACCATTGGATCGTCTGTCTTGATATCATTACCTGTTAACCATTTCTACTTTGATTCTTCACATTTTTTTTCACATTTTGGTATGCTAGAGGAAAAAACACATATTTCAAATATACTTGCAGTTTTTTCAGCATAGAGATGCACCCTAATTAAGCAATTGGATTTATATGAGTTAAAAAAATTAAGCAACTTTTAGATATTTTGCAAGATAGATATTTTAGTGTTTTATTCTTAGTGCATAGAAAGGATTTTACTACCATGAAAACATCTACAAATTAAAAAATGGAAATGCAGGCAGAAAAAAAAATGTTCTAAACCTCTGCCATGAGCTTGTATAGCAGTGAGTAATAGTTATATTGTACAAAACAGACTTATGAATTCTGAAGTAATTTTTCAATTCTTAAGGAACACTTTTCCCATTACTGTAACTGTTTTATTTTGCTCTATTGAATTTGAGATCGAAATCACTTTTGCTTCTTAGTAATTAACAGATAAAATCTGTTATAATATGTCATTATAGATCATTGCCGAATGAAAAGCAAGCACCAGATGGTGTGCTTTATGTTAAGCTACAGTGCACACGCATTAGGACTTCTTTTTCTCTCCCAGGAAAATTGCAATTTATTATAGAGAGATCCTTAGACTATGGAAGCTGTAGGGTAAGAAGCTGTTTTAACTAGCATGGATCCCTGAAAAACTGTGGTATCATCTCTGGCTGGAATGCTCTGTGATGGGCTACCTTAAGAAACAATATAATGCTTCATTATTTTCTTCTTTTTTTCCTTCTCTTTTTCCTCTTCCTCTTTTTCCTCTTCCTCCTCCTCTTTTATCATATGGACAACTGAAGTTAAATTATAGTAAGTCTATTTCTCTATTAATTGTTAATAAAAATGTTAGAAAATCTATGTGATAGAAATTCTTTATTAGCCTTGCTTTTATTAACATTCTGACTATTATATTCTGAGAGAAAAAGTTCCTCATTTCTTATCACCAACAATGATGTGTCTCTTTTTTTAAAAAAATATATTTTATTGATTTTTTACAGAGAGGAAGGGAGAGCGATAGAGAGTTAGAAACATCGATGAGAGAGAAACATCGATCAGCTGCCTCCTGCACATCTCCTACTGGGAATGTGCCCGCAACCCAGGTACATGCCCTTGACCGGAATCAAACCTGGGACCTTTCAGTCCGCAGGCCGACGCTCTATCCACTGAGCCAAACCGGTTTTGGCAATGATGTGTCTCTTAAAATTTGCCTCTCATTTTGTTTTTGTTAATATCCAAACTCTTATGGCACCCTTTGAGCCTTTCTCATCACTCTTTCTTTATCGTAAGCACTCTTCCCTTTGCCCACTGCTGTCCAGCTCACTAACCTCCTTGATATTCCTCAGACAGGGCCCGCTGTCTGCCATGTTGGGGTTTTCACTCATGACATTTCCCTGAGCCTTCCCTCAGTGTCTGACTTCTTTCCTTAATTTGGATGTCGCTTTAAATGTCAGAGAGTCCACACCCTTATCCCTTCTCTAATCCTGACATTGAAACATGTTCCCTTAGTTATGTTAGGCATATATTAATATTATGTTAATTATTGTCTGTCTTCCTCACTGTATTTAAATGGTAAGGACTACATAATCTTTATTCATTATTATATACCCAGGTCCTATGTGTATCTGAAATTCAAGAAACATGTACTAATTATAAATTGCTATAATCAAAAAATAAGAAAATATAACTATTTGACACACTATCAAGTAAACTTTATATATAGTAAGTACTTAATTATCAATGGAAAGCCTACTACATTTATTTTGAAAATAATTAAAATAGAATTGGAGTCTCTTTTCCACCCTCTGAGTCCTTAGCCATTAACACATGCAACAGAAGTGTAAAGGAACAGAAAACAAGATGGCAGCATAGGTAAACACCAGAGATTGCTGCCTCGCACAACCACTTCAAAAATACAATTAAAAGACAGAACGGACATCATCCAGAACCACAGGAAGGCTGGCTGAGTGGAAATTCTACAACCAGAAGGAAAGAGAAAAGCACACTGAGACTCAGAGGAGGAGTGGAAGTAAAGTGCAGAGGTACAGAGGCGCACGCGGAAAGTGTTGGCAACTGAGGACACAGTTCTCTTTTTCAATTGGGAGGGAGACACAAGCTCCTGACTGCTTGAACTCCAGTTCTGGGTGATTCTTTGGGAACCCAGACTCATTCAGGGAGAAACTGTCATCGGGCGGAACCTGAGGGCGGATTTCTCTCAGAGGTGCTTGTAGCGATTACCGTGGGACACTGAGACCCAGGGCCATAGCTGTTTGCTCTGCTCTGTTGATATCCTGAGACCCTGCCCCACCCAAGCTGTGCGCAGAGGCTTTTGCATATGAATGCCCTGGCCCTTTGCAATCTAAAATTACCTAACACACTGCAGCTGGGTCAGAGAGACCCAGAACATCCAAAAGAAGGCCCAAGGCCCCACAGCAGCTTGCCTTGCTTCACAGCTGGTCCTCA
>NW_006284843.1:4703345-4716253 GCF_000327345.1 Myotis davidii
TGGGAAGACACTGGACAAAAATCGTACACGTATGGATGAGGACAGTGGTGGGGGAGGGGTAAGGGCAGAGGGTGGGGTGGGAACTGGGTGGAGGGGAGCTATGGAGGGAAAAAGAGGAACAACTGTAATAATCTGAATAATAAAGATTTAATTTTTAAAAAAGAAGTGTAAAGGAAGAGTTATGGTGCTTTGCATTTGTGGAAATGATTCATCTGGAGAGCTGATTGACTTAATGCAATACAGTGGACTTTTGCTGATTATCTTTACCAAGGACTGAATGGAGTCATGATTTAAACTTTATCAGAATGGATTGATGTTAAAGATGTTCCTGAAGGCGGGTGGGTCTTTCCCTCGGCAGAGGGCCCCATGGTGGGTGGTGATGCCGCCGCAGCGTTGGGGGAGCTGGTTTCTGGGGTACCGCAGGCCACTGACTTCCCGAACAGTTCCTCTCCTACTCCGAGAGCGGGAAGCAATGGAAGGCCCGTATGCAATTCGTCCTGTACCACCTGCCCGACTACCGCGACCCGCCTGAGGGCCCCAGCCATCTGGACCAGCTGCTGTCCCTCTCCAGGGTCTGGGCCAACCACCTCTTCCTGGGTTGCAGTTATAACAAAGACCTTTTAGATAAGGTGGTGGAAATGGCTGATGGGGTTGAAGGGGAAGAACTGCCACAGTTTACTACCAGAAATGAGTTAATGAGAAAGCATCCAAGCTAAGCTGGAAGATCCATCACATTTTCATTATCAGCTACAGGCTAGAAAGGGGGAATGTGACTTTGACCACAGAAGCTCTCTTACGACTCCTGGTATTACCAACCTGTAGGAAAGAGTCAGTTGGAATGAAAGTGGCGTTTTAAAAGGTCTCATTCTTCCAGTAGCTATCATTGTAAAAGTATGCATGGATATTTATGTATTTGTAAGTCATGCCTTTTAATTTTGTTTTTGAATATCAAACTTTTTATTAAAATGCATATTTTTTAATGTTAATGCAATAATGGCAGGTAATGGATTTTATTTGGATTTCTCAACAATGTACCCTTAAGAGTGAAAAAAAAAAGTTATTGAAATGGAAAAGCTATTGAGTAAATGATTTTTCTTTTCTTTTCAAGATGTTTTTAAAAGCACTGGTAGCTATGTAACTAACAACTGTTTTTAAAAGTAAGAACAAAGCAGTACTGCCACCCCAAAGATTTTTGGTATTAACATTATTAAGAAAATTAAAGGGATCTAGTAGAGTAAAACTTTTATCTCCCTTTCTCCCATAAGAGCATCTCAATTTCTGTGTTGCACTTGGACACAGGTTTCTATCATTTAGTCTCATTGGATATTGAGCGATGATAGAGGAAAAGTTAAAAACAAATTCAGAGAAACAAAAGTGTTTCCATGTGCCTTGCTTTTAATTTGGGAGCTGTATTAGTCTGCCGGGGCTACTGTAACGAAAACCACAGACTGTGTGGCTTAAACAACAGAAATTTACTTTCTGACAGTTCCGGAAGCTGGAAGTCCAAGATCAAGATGCTGGCAGGGTTGGTTTCTGGGGAAACGCTCCTCATGGCTTGCAGGCAGTCACCTTTTTGCTGTGTCCTCATTGGCTTTTTCTCAGTGTGGGTGCACTCTGGTGCCCCTTCCTCTTCTTATGGGGACCTATTGAATTGCAGCCCAACCTCATGCCCTCATTTAACCTTATTTATCTTCTCAACGGCCACATTGGGAGGTAGGGCTTCAATATATGGATTTTGGGGGGATACAATTTAGTCTATAAAAAGGGTGTTTACACACTATCCTTTCTAATCATCCATTGAGAAATATGAGATACTTTTTAAAAGGTGCAAAATATAAGCATGACATCTCACAGATCCATTCACTGATAAAGTATCCATGATGCCAGTCAAGTAATTGACACTTAGAGAAAGGGTGGTAATATTCAGAAGTGAGACATATAAGGAATATAAGGACTAACGTGAAATCCTTTTATAGCATTCCTAGTCCACCATTTCAGAAAGTATGTTCAGATGAATAATAGTCCTCACTGATTCTGCTTTCAAATGGTAGTTCTTCTTTCAATAAGTTTGGTGAACAACATGTCCAAAAATGTCCTGCGTGAAGATTCACAACGCTACGTGCTCTGAGAAATGCACAAAGTCCACAGAAAATTTCATATTAACCTAGGTTCCGGTTTTCACTCCTTGTTGAATTATGTGATTCCCAGAGGTATTTCTGCATAAAATGCACTGAAAAAATATCCCAACTTAAAGTACCATTGCTCTAAAGCCCAATAAACAGATTCAGATCTGTCATTAAATTCTAATCTTCTACTTGATGGCTTACCTGCACTATAAGGAAGTATGAATGGTTAAACTTCCTGCTTATTGTATTGTGGCTATTTCAGAGCTTTTGTCTGTGGGGAATTTTAAATGTGCAAACCTTTCTGTAACTCAACTTTAAAAAGTAAAATGGAAAAGGAAAGTTTAATACCGCAGAATGAAAAGAAGTGTCAGAATGGAAATTCACTATTTATGGTGAATTATCTTGCTTTTACTGGCTGCAGTGAAACTTTTGAGGTTAAATAAACAGTTTCCTGGGATTGACTGAGTATGCTTCATTTGTACATAAACATGCTCAAGAACCATAAGGATATTAGAGGTTTCAGAGTGTTATTTACATTGAACAAACACACACATTGTATCTGTAGATATTATTTATTCAACATTTGTCATGCATTTCAATGAGTAAAAATCACATGTGCATAGAAATCACTTCCCTCAGAATCAACAGTCAGAGATTTCTTGTCGTCTTCTGAGAAGAGACCTGGAAAAGAGAAAGGAGTATCTGAAGCGTTCAATGCCATTCAAGTTCAGATACTGAATAAACCGGCTGTCAGTCAAAAGTCAGATTTATTAGGGGAAAAAAACAGCTTGTAAGTAAACATCAACTCTGTGCAGTTGGGGGAAAAATGAAAAACCGAAAGCCCAATGCACTAAGTCAGGGGCAGCTGTAGAATGCTTCTGACATTGCTCTTCCTCCAAGGTCTGGACGGATTTGATGGGGAAGTAGAAGGGTTCTTTCTCTTCTTGGACCTGCTCTCCTTAGATATCTAGAATGCTTTATGCTAACCTCCAGGAAAAAACTTTGTTATTTATTTCTATTTTGTAGATCACTTGAAATGCTATGAAGCAGATTTTTGTATGGTACAGAGATTATGCATTTTTAAACCTTCATTATTCAATTTTTAACACCTGGACTTATAGCAAAAATTTTAATAAATAATATCATAAGAATAGATAAAGTATTTTTTAAAATCACTAATATATTTTAATAATGGAAAGCTAATTGTTAAATGTCAGAGAAAACAAAATTACCTGTCTTAAAATCATTTATTCATTCTGTATATGTGTAATCTGCCACTTGTATTTCCTCTATTAAAGGATTATTTTAAAGTCCCTACATTAAGTAAAACATTATATGGAAAAAGAAAAGAGAGAAAATGTTTTCAACCGGCATTTATACATTTTGAACGGTATAGCTAAAAGTTACCGAGCCCTGTCCTATTTTAAATTTTTTCACATTTTACTTTCATATTTTAAAAGGAAGAGATCCAAAAGATAAATATGAAAGGACTAGAGGCCCGATGCACAAAATTCGTGCAAGGGCCTTGGCCCCTGCCGCTGCCACACGCGGCCACAGGCCTCTGCCGCCTCTGCCTCGGTCCCCGCCCACTGCCACAGCTTTGTTTGGAAGTAAGGAAGGACGTCCTGTCTAAATAGCATATTACACTTTTATTATTATAGATTATTATTCATTCCAGAACAATTATATGAATACTCCCCTTAGGACTGAGAAATAACTATCTGAAGTCAGGGCATCCTGACTCTAGCAGTTAATTTGAAAATTATTTTATTATTTTTTTCAATAACTATAACACTTTATTGAACTTTTCCTAGTGTAAGTTGCAATCAAGCATTAAGAAATATGAAATGTAAGTTATTTCTCTAATGTATGCTGTCAAGTACTTCCCTGCATTTACCAATATAAAGCAATTAAACTGTTTTCTATTGTTTTTATGATTTTCTGGTAACTTTATTTCTAAGCTAAAAAGTAGTAATAATAAACCAATAACTTTTTGTAGATTCTCAAAATAGAGAATTTAACAGATTTTTTTATCATCAAAATTAATTCTTTATTTATTCATTCATTCAATAAATATTTTCTAAAGACCTCAGAACCAGCCTTTTCCTTGTAGACCAAATATATTGTTCTAGTTCTTATATTTTTATCTATTAAATATATTCAGTTAAAATTTATTATTTAGAATGACCAGATATAACTTTAAAATTATTTTGGTTCTTACAATTTTTAAGCTGAGATTTTCATAGCAAATAGCAAAAGCAACTAGATATTTTTCACTATAATAATGCCTGGGAAATATTCAAAAGCACATTTTGCTATAAAGTGTTCTTGCAATTAAAATGGGTTAAGTCTTTACTTTTATATTACTTTAAAAGGAAAGAAAACAAAGATCAATTGACTTTTATCATTCTGAAAATACTAATCAGTTTGCTTTATTCTTGATAAACATTATATCTTAAATATTAATATTCTGCTAAAGGATATTTTTGAAAAATACTTTTGTTTCTGTTATAGTATTTGCTTTATTTTCCATCCTAATGTCTCTCTGTATTACATTCTGAATATTATTTTTCCTAATCTTTAATTCTGATTTTCTTTTCAATCTCTGTTTAATCTTTTATAAACAACTCTATATTATTCTTAATTTCAATTGCCATATTTTTCAGGCATCAAATTTTCATTTGTTTGTTTTTTTCTTATTTTGAAATGCTCTGATGGTGTTTTTTTTTTGTTTTAGTTTTTCAAGGAAAATTTAATAAGAACGATAACATATGCTTGTCTAACATGTATTTTTATATAACTGAAGCTAAAGCAAAACATTCTGTTCATTGGGTGAAAACAGCCTGCTTTATGTGTATACCAGTATACTGATGCCTTTAAAAAATGCTGCAATTATAATTTCTAGGAAATTTGAATAGGTGCCAGTGTTCTCTCCTGTCTTCATATGGGAAGAGGAAATTTCTTTAAAAATCATTTGAAGGTTGGACAAAAATTCTGTACTTGTATTTTTAAAATCACTCTGTATAGTTTTCATGATTGAGATGATACAAGGGATATATTTACATATATAGTGCTTGGTTGTTGTTGATTATCACAAACATGTTGTCACTTAGCAGAAGACATGTTTTAATGAGAAGATTTTAGTTATTTGCAAGTAAATAGGTAAATAGCTATTCACCATAAAATTTTGACTGCATTCCAGAATCTGTACATTTTGACCATTGGTGTTGCTTTTTGAGTAAGCACAAACTTTTTGAAAACAGCTTATCATTTAGATATTGTTCATTATTTTACGTCTTTGTAATGCATTCTTTGTAAGTGATTTCTAAATATGCTTTTGCAATATTATTTTTCAAGAAATTAGACAGTTATTTGGCACTGTATTTGCAAAGATTGGCAGTTAGGAAGGGTATCTTTCAAGTTACTCAGCTTGAATAGTCAATCATGTGCATATGAGATGTCAGCTTCATTATTTTACCTCTTACCATTACATAGTTTCATAGAAGACACATAACTATACCTTGTTAACTAACATACACCAAATATTCTATGAATAGACATATAACAAGAGTAGTAATTTTTTTCTATTTTTCTTAAATTAAAGAAATGATCTATACAAAAATCAATATTGCTGAGTTGCTATTAAATCCTCTAGGCTATAAAATAGAGGAACTTGGTATTAAATATATTATATTACATACTTATATTAGTGCTGCATATGATATGTTAATATTGTAAAATACTTCCAGATTTATCTTCTGAAAGAATGAGGGCAAGTATAGTCTACTCCAAACTTGGGAGAAGCTCAGACACAGGTCTTTTGGACACATACTCAGAAGCAGATAGACCTGACAATACCACTGCTGACAATGTGACAGTCTGACCTTAAACAAATTAATTGGAAGTTACACCACATAAAGGTGTGTCCACTGCTTTACTAGGTATTGTGAGGCAGAGAAGGATCTATTAGCCCTCTAGCCCTAATGATTCTGCGGGTCGGTTAATGAGATGTAAACCCAACAGCCAATTCAGAGAAGCAAAGGTGATAGTGCGGATAGAAAGAGGAAACATTACTTTTCTTTATCTTATTCAATTTTCCAACTAAGTAGTGTAAATACAGATGGTTTCTCCAAATGCATTTTATAATTGTGCTAAAAATGAATTTTCTAGTTTTCAGTAAGAAGTTACTAATTTCACTAATGGCATATGTTTTTCACCTTTGGTATCTTGCTTCATAATTTCATGTTTAATGGCATTATTTTTAAAAAAAACAACAGATGGTTATTTCAGTGACCACTGTATTTAAATATAAACTACCAAGAAGATATGAAATGTCATATTGTTTTGACTACTTTTTAAATTATTTTTGTCATCATTGTAAGAAAGCTTCTGGACTGGAGAATTTAGGGGAAGGAATCTATAGATACTTTGCAAAAAATAAAAGCATGCATATTATCTGAACTTTAAATTGGAGAGAATATTAGGTCAACACCGTCAATACTTCCTATAATTATCTGTTTAAGTTGATACTTTTGGCTGCTGGATTTTTCACATAACATCCGGAACAACCCTTGAAATGTCGTTGTAACATCCAGATGTTCTCTGTGTTTTTTCAGACATATAAGACTCTCACTGAGCTTGTTAAACTCCTGACCAAATTGTTTTTTGTGTTTTTGTTTTTGTTTTTTTGTTTTTTTACCATGAAAGCTATTCATAGTGTCAGTCCATCAGTCCATTAAACCCTGACAGTAATTTCAACAGGTACAGAACTCCAGCTATAGCTCACTTTATTCAGCTGTGTTTCTCAGTCACTTGAACTTATTTTTTAAATTTATTTTCTTTTAACTCTCCAAAATCCTTTATACTATCGAATTGAAACATTTGAAGGCAACCTAATACACAAACTCAAGTGTGCTCAGTGCAAGATGTGCAGAGAGCCTTGCTTCTCTCCGGCAGCTGTGGGCAATGCTGTAAAATGCCCCTGCCTCTTCTGTGTCCTGGTTGAAGTGGCAAGTCCGAGCTTCTGCTGAGGCCAGGGCTACAAGCCCGAGCTCTCCCTCTGCTTGAACAGTATTGCCCAGCACCGAGGAGAGCTCAGCACCACTCCAGTCACTTCTACCCGCAGACCCACACAGTGCCCGAGAAAGCTGGCACGGGTGAACTCTGAGAGCCTCAGGAGTTCTCTGTTCTTCAAATTTCTAAATCAATATTTGAATAGATGTGGTTAGTTAAGTGTAGGATATTTGTGTTTGCTTCATTTAAACCAAAATAGCTAATAAAAATGCTACTGTACTTTCTTTGATATTTTTCTTCACACCAGCTGTCTATCCTGAGAATTTGGACTCATAACTTTTGTGAGCAAGTACACCATGGGATTAAAAAACATGGAGTTTCTAAAATTCTTTCTTGGTTTAGCAGATTTTCAGATTTAAAGTACATAATTTGTTGTTAATTCATAGAATGCTGCATATACATACACTAGAAATCTAATCAAATGCATCAGTTTTACCTGCACATTTTAGGTAATCGTAAGAAACGTGAGCATTCACATGAAAAAATAGATTGAAAGAAGAGGGACACAGAAAACTTTTTTTGTTTCGCATCACAGTGCTTTTCTATATTTTTGTGGCATTTTGAGACCAGCAGAAAAGGAAACATTTTGAATCCAGTGGTGTCTAAAGTGTATTATATATGAATGCACGACACAGGGAATTCTGGTTGATTAGCAGAGCATGCAGGTTTCAAACAATGGAAGCATGGGTGCACCTGTTATTTTGCACGGAGGATTCATGGAACTCTTCTAACTTTCTATGGAATTCTTTCTAACTTTCAGATCTTTGGAATCAAGTGAAACCATAACCAGAAATTATATTTTTAATGAGGTGAGTAGTGTTAGCTCTGGGCAGCAGAATAAACAGGCACAATCTTTGATTGCATGGGATCTGTGAAAACATTACTAAAAATATAATCAGTTGGCAAACAAACTAATCTAGAGTGGATAAAAATTTTTAAAAAACTTTTAATCTAGAATAGGTAAATGTTTTTTAAAAACTTTTTGTTGTGAAGTAGAAGTAAACGGGTATGTGGAATCTGACTCCATGGTGTGGTGATGTATTTGTAATTGCCAAAGATGCCATGCTTAAAATTCCATTGGCTTAATTGGTTTGGATTAGAGAGGAGAGAAGAAAGATAATACCTAGCCAATCAACTGTCCTAGGGCAGTCCTCATCAAAATTAGCATATTTTTCTGAAAATGAGACTCAAGTCCTCACAAATATATGAGTCAGTTCTATTTAATACACAGCTTAAGACTTTGGGGTTTTCTTTCCCTTTTTAATTGGGGAGGATTCATATTTATGATAAATATAAGAAGAATACTTTGGTTAAGGCAGTCAACATTCTGAGCATTAATTTTTTCATGAAATAAGCAAACATTTGAATTTTTCCCATGCCATGTGCCTGCTTCCCATTTTTATGGCAGTTGCTTTTTAAAAGAGTTTCTTTTTAACTGTTGTTTTTCTTCTTTTATATCCTGGAGGGAAGGAGAAAACAAGCTTGTATTTTTCTTTCCGTTTGGAAAGAGAAAAGTATTCCCCCCCAAACAAAAATATTGACAGTCAAGAGGTCCAGAGAAGATCAGTAAGCCAGAGCCGTCACAGACATAAATAAGACTCCTTTTTTGGCTCAAGGGATGTAAGCAGATATATGCAGTACAGCCTCCATTCTCAGTGTTATTTTCCGGGGGTGACACTTCTTAAAGTGACTGGCAGAATTTTGTTATTATCAGTTAACGGTATACATGCGGCTTCCTCCACTATATTAGTAATTATATTATTATCCGGGGAACTTATTAATAAGAAGAGGGAAATTATAAGAATTAATTGTCTCTGTCTTCCTTAAAGAATATGTCCTCTCCCTAACTGGTTTGGCTCAGTGGATAAAGCGTCGGCCTGAGGACTGAAGGGTCCCGGGTTCGATTCTGGTCAAGGGCATGTACCTTGGTTGCAGGCACATCCCCAGTGGGGGCTGTGCAGGAGGCAGCTGATCGATGTTTCTCTCTCATCGATGTTTCTAGCTCTCTATCCCTCTCCTTTCCTCTCTGTAAAAAATCAATAAAGTATATATTTTAAAAAAGACTAAATGACCATGGATTTAGTGACAAATGTTTTTTGTTTTTTTTTAAAAAGAGTATGTTATCATAAGTTAACAACCAGTAGAGATGTGGGTACATGGTTGAACAGTATTTACTTGGAGTTTATTTAATAAAAACAAATAAACAATTAAACACCAGAAAGTTCAAAGCAATTTGGGAACAACTAAAATGATATTATGATTGTTTCAAAGTTGCTTAATTCCAAAAAGTTACAATTAGCCTATAAATCAAAATTGAACAGGTGGGAACCAAAATTTATGTTTACCTAAATTTTTAGGATTAGAGACACTGAGTAAAAGGAAATGAAGTCTGATACTCCTGTAGGGAATAAGAAATTTAACATCCCTATCAAGGCATTGGTGTTTGATATATGAATAGAGAACAATTTTCTTAGACAATAGACTCCTTTAGTTCAATACCCAGGCACTAGAAATACAAAGATAAAAAGCCAGTATAGCATTTGCTCTTCAGTAGCTTATAGTCTAGTTGGGATAAATGTAATAATCTATAATAAAATATGAAAATGCTAAACATAACAACAATATACCTTGGAAATACAGATGTCAGTCATGTTTGGCCATATTTCCTCAAGATGGTGCCTGGAATGAAGGATGCAGTGAATAAACGTTAGTAATATTGTGTTCAAGGTGAGAGAAAAAGAGGCTCTGTTATTGCTAGCAGTTTATCATCACTCATTTTATTAATATGCTTATAATATTTTCTGAAATATCTGGGAATGAGTCATTATCAGTGGAAAATGAGAGTAGGAAAACACCTATCATTCACTTTAAAAATAGTCTGTGGGCACAGCAAAGAAAAATGTTTAATGTGATTATATACCGAGTAAAAAAAATAAAGTTGACTCTTGGAAAGAAATGTTCATATAATCAGAAAATGAATGAGTTTATTCAGAATAATTGCCCTAAAAGATCTATATACTTAAAAACAAGTTAACATTAATTGTAGAATTTTCTTATGTGATTTTATATCTATATCCATGTAGTTATTTGGTAAATATCACTGATTAGTAAAATCCTAAATGAATTTTAAGATTTTATCATAAATAAAAATTAAGGGGAAAAAAATGACAATTTCTTTTTAAACCGAGCTATAGTAAAAGTCTGATAAAAGAGAACTAAGGTCAGATTTATGGTCATCTCACTTCTAACATCTTGGCATGGTATCTGCAGGTGATACTTGCATATGTATGCATGCATATCTTTGTAAACACTTAAGATGTATTTAATCTGTATACTTATATGACATTTAAATGACATTAGAAATAAAATGCAATGTCCAGTTCCATCCTAAAAGAACAACAGAAGAACTAATAGCTGATAACTTTTTGAAAAAAAACTATAAAAACAAGAGGGAGAATAAAAACTCATATTTTATAAAACCAAAAAAGTACTTTTTTAAAATCTGCAATGTAGAAAAAGTAAACTCTCAGGAAAATCTCAAATCAATGCCAAAACAAAGAGATGTATGGGGTCATATACTGTAATCATTTGGAGTAGTTTATCTTTGCAAATCTATTATAGTTAGGCTTATGTGTTTTCTATTATTTTGTTTTTTATTCCATCTTATCTGTTTATATTACAGCAGCTTACCATGTTATTAAATAGTTTTACAAAGTATAATAGGTGCATAAAATTTCATTCAAAGAAAACCCTAGTTCACCGATATTTAGTACATTTCTTAATGTTTGAGTTATTTTATCTAGTTGTGCTTCATCTGCTCCTCATATATCAGCAGAGTCTGTGTTGCTTGTCTCTACTAATGAAAGTCAGTAGCTACAAGTTTTTCTTGATAGATGCAGGGCTTTCTTTTGAGAGTAGAAGTCGGGAGGAACAGAAAATGCAAGAGGAAATAGACGCGGAAGGAAGTTGGAGCTGTCACTAGAAGTTGGAGCCTCATTTCATACTGAGATGGTTGATGTAGTGGCAGAACAGAGTTTAATGAGAATGCTGAGTTGTATACCTACTTCATACTATTTGCTTTATGTATATCATCTCATTCAATCTTTTCAACAATCCAATGATACAAGCATAATAGTTACCCACCATTTGTGACTGAAGAAGCTGAAACTCAGAGTCTTTGAAATCCAGGCTGAGTCCAAAGCTTGTACTTCAAGTTATTCTGGCAAGTTACCTGACTATGCCTGTATTCAAGGAACAGCAGAAAGAAGTGCGAGTTAGTGGTTCCTGCCCAAGTTTCCGTTTGGGACTGCTGGTTTATATTGACATCATAAATCCTGGGATGGAAGTAATTTTGAAAGGTCACCTAATCCATTCACCCTGCCTTAAACGTTCCTGACAGATGAGAAGCTACCTTAATTCTCTACCCCTTCAAAAAAAAAAAAAAAAAGTACAGCTTCCACTGCCTCTTATTCCTGGATTTAACATCCCAGAGTGCAGGAAATCTCATCTCTTTTTGTAGCATAAATCCCACTCAGTGCTGCTTAAGCTTGTTGCCTTTTGCTGTGCTTCTTGAGAACACATAGGGATGTCTCAGTAGCAGAATTTTCTATGTTTAAAAATGAATACTGAAAATGTCTTTTTCAAATGATATAATTCGTGTGCTTTTAACTTCTATTAAAAATACTTATTTTTCAACATTAGTTGCCTTTATTTTTCTTATTAGTATCAAGAGTTCTGTTTCTTCTTTTTGTGTTAATGGGCTCAGATGAGAGAGCTCTAGAGGGGGTTTGACCTTGGTTTGCTGGCTTTTCTAGGAGACTTTTGTTTAAATCCCTTGAAAAAAATTCCGCAGCTGCCCTGTGGTCTTCGTTGACAAAGTCAGAACACTGTGAGCATCTTGTATTTTTTGCCTCTTAGTGATTCTGATTTGATGACTTGTTTTCTTTTAAAGAATTTCAAAGACTTCATCAATGGGAGTATAGCTATGGCCACTCTTGGTGGGTAAGGAAGTTCTCCAACGCAAATGCCCTTCTAGCTGGATATTTATAGGCTAATGATGTCTTTTGAAAGTCTGCTTATTGTTCCATTTTTCATCTCCAGCTCTGTCTGTAGTCCCATTTGATTCACATTGTGCAGCTAATAGAGCTTCATCTCTACTCAATGTTTCCATCTTAAATTTAAATGGGATTAATGCAGTGAAAAGTTCTTTTTAAATGATTAGGTTAATAAACTGGAAATTATGGCTTTCCAAATAAGGCGTTCCCAAAGAGAGCTCTTTACTTCATTTTTAGGACTACATTTTGTCTTGTCTTAAGATTTCCAAATACTTAATATAATGTTCACAAGATTAATAATTCTAAACATGATTTATCTTCTTGGTGCTTTACTTTGAAAACAGTGGAGGCCATCTTCTCAATTGATTGAACAGCTGTAGATCTTTCTAGAGGTCACATTGCAAGTTAGCATTTGTCATTAATCATGGCTTTAATTAAAACTCAGGTTATAAGCTGAGTAAACTTTCTCTTCAGCTGTTAATTTTTCAAATATTTTATCCTCTTTTTTAAAAAAAATGCATTAAAATTATAATATGCTTTACTATATATTTTGTGTTTCATTTCCTGGCACTACTTAGAATAGACATTTATAAAAAACATAAGCATTAAAATTTGAATGTTTCCTCTGTAGCCAGAGGTAAAGTTCATTATATAT
>NW_006284843.1:4716273-4730163 GCF_000327345.1 Myotis davidii
ATATATATGTATATATAAATTCCATCATTATAATATGCAAATACATATAAGTTTGCTTTTTAATTCTGTATCCAAAAATAAGCTCCCACTATCTATGCCTTTCTAATATTTATTGTTTAAAAGACACACACTGCCATTTACCCACTTAAAAATACAAATACATGTAATACTGTGTAGACATGTGAAAAAGCAATGATTTTTTAAAAATTATTTATGATTAATAAGAAGTATCCTATGGAAAATTGACTGAGGGTAGTATTTTTAGGATAGTAGCTCCACTTCTTCAGACAATCATATATGCAGTGCCTATGAAATATGAAAAAGCATAATATAAATCCATGCCATAAAAGAAACCTACGTGATCTGACTCTCATAAACTGACCTGCTTAATAGAATACCATAAATCTTCAGAAGACTGGAATATTCAACAGGTGGTTTTTAAGCACCTCAGAGATATTGCAGATTTAGTTCCAGACCACAACAACCAAAGGAATACTGCAATAAAGCTAGTTACATGAATGTTTTTGGTTTCCCAGTACATATAAAAGTTATGTTTACACCGCATAGTCTATTATGTGTGCAGTAGCATTATGTCCAAAAAACAATGAACTTACCTTAATTCATATTTTATTGCTAAAAAATGTCAATAATCATCTGAGCTTCAGTGAATTGTAATCTTTTTTGCTGGTGGAGGGTCTTGCCTCCATGTTGATGGCTGCTGACTGCTCAGGGTGGTGATTGCTGAAGGTGGGTTGGTTGTAGCAATGCCTTAAAATAAGGCAGCAGTGGTGTTTGCTACATGGATTGACTATCCCTTTCATAAACAGTTTCCTAGCAGCATGCAACGCTGTTTGACGGCATTTTACCCACAGAAGTTCTTTCAAAATTGAAGTCAATCCTCTCAAACCCTGCTGCTGATTTATCAACTAAATTTACATAATATCCTAAATTCTGTGTTGTCCTTTCAGCAGTTTTACAGCAACCTTATCAATGGTAGATTCCATCTCAAGAAACCACTTGATTTACTCATCCATTTGAAGCAATCCCTCATTTGTTAAAGTTTATCATGAGATTACAGCAATTCGGTCACATCTTCAGAGTCCACTTCTAACTTTAGTTCTCTTGCTGTTTCCACCACATCTACAGTTACTTCCTCCACTGAAGTCTGACCCCATCAATGTCATCCCTGAGGGTTGGAAGCAACTTCTTCCAAACTCCTGTTAATGTTGATATTTTTTACCTCTTCCCCTGAATCACAAATGTTCTTAATGACATCTAGAATGGTGAATCCTTTCCAGAAGGTTTTCAACTTACTGTGCTCAGATCTATCAGAGGAATCACTATCTATGGCAGCTATAGCCTTAGGAAATGTATTTTTAAAATAAGACTTGAAATTCAAAATAGTTTCTTGCTCCATGGGCTGCAGAATGGATGTTGTGTTAGCTGGCATGAAAACAACATTAATCTTGTATATCTTCATCATTGACCTTGGGTGACCAGTGCATTGTCACAAGCAGTAATATTTTTAAGGGGATCTTTTCTTTTTCTAAGCAAAAGTTCTCAAAAGTGGGCTTAAAATATTCAGTAAACGGTGTTGTAAACAGATGCACCGTATCTAGGCTTTCTTGTTCCATTTGTGGTGCAAAGGCAGAATAGATTTAGCTTAATTTTTAAAAGCCTTGGATTTTTGACATGGTAGGTAAGTGAGCATTAGCTTCAAATTATATGCATCAACTTCATTAGCCCCTAGCAGGAGAGTCAGCCTATCCTTTGAAACTTTGAAGCCAGGCACCAACTTCTCTGTAGCTATGAAAGTTCTAGATAGCATCGTCTTCCAAGATAAGACTGCTTTGTCTACACTGAAAACTGTTGTTTACTGTGGCCACCTTCATTAATTATCTTAGCTAGATCTTCTGGATAACTTGCTGTAGCTTTTTCATCAGTGCTTGCTGCTTCATCTTGCACTTTTATGTTATGGTGATGGCTTCTTTCCTTAAGCCTCATGAACCAACTTCTGATAGGTTCAAACTTTTCTGTAGCTTCTTAACCTCTCTCAGCCTCCAAAGAATTGAAGAGAGTTAGGACCTTCCTCTAGATTAGGTTTTGACTTAAGGCAGTGGTTCTCAGTCTGTGGGTCGCGATCTCTTTCGTGGTCAAATGACCCTTTCACGGGGGTCGCCTAAGACCATCCTGCATATCAGATATTTACATTACGGTTCATAACAGTAGCAACATTACAGTTAGGAAGTAGCAACGAAAATAATTTTATGGTTGGGCCACAGCATGAGGAACTGTATTTAAAGGGCCAGAAGGTTGAGAACCACTGACGTAAGGGAATGTTGTGGCTGGTTTGATTTTTGTTGTTGTTGACATTATTACATATGTCCCTCATACCTTCCCCTCTCCCCCTTTGCCCACCTCCACCTAGACCCCACCCTCCCTTTTCCCTGGCCCTCACCTCATTGTTCTCTGTGTCCATGGGCTATGAATGTATGTTCTTTGGCTATTCTCTTTAATCTAGACTACTAAAATTGTCTCTATATTAGCAATAAGACTGTTGCACATTTTTGTCCTTTGTGTGTGCAGTGGAGTAGCACTTTAAATTACCTAACTTGGCTTTCAGCATGCTTTCCTCACTAAGCTTTACCATTTCTAGTTTTTTATTTAAAGTGAGAGATATGCAACTCTTCCTTTTACAGGAACACTTAGAGGCCATGGTGGGGCTAAATAGCCTAATTTCAATATTTTCTGTGTCTGAGGGAATTGGGAAGCCCAAGAGAGGGGCAGACAGGGGACCAGCCAGTCAGTGGAGCAATCAGAACACATCCAACATTTATTAAGTTAATTGACTTAATAATAGGCATGGTTCATGGCACCCCCACAATTTACAATGGTAGCATTAAAAAGCACTGATCACAGATCAAAGCATTTGAAATATTGCAGGAATTACCAAAATGTGATACAGAGACACCAACTGAACAACTGCAAGCAAAAGAGAGAAGTAATTTACTGATTCTAATCTATAACACAGGGAGGTTACATCAGGAGGGCAGAATACAAAGTTCTCCATGGATTGTGTTTTATTTCTTATTTATAAGTGAAAGCAATTGATGCTGTTCTGGAATTTAGATTTACTTTGCAACCAATAATATAAGTTCTGAAACACTATGTGATACAAACCATTTTGACTTGGGTCTAAAGGGTATGGGTGAACTGTGAAGTTAGATGTTGTTAATTTTAATTATGCCTTGAATGAACCTATCTGATATATTTTAGAAGTATCTTGGCCTCAGAACTGAAGTATATTCAAGTTTTCTTAAAATCCAGACTCTTATTGCCCTATATTAATCATTTGTAGTATAACTTGATATTTATACTTGATATTTATTCTGTTTCCATGAATATAGAAAAAAAGTAAAGCAAGCAGAAGGCTTTCAGTGGAATGTAAATCAATACTTTGGCAAAAATATAACCTGTTAACTTTTCTTTATTCCTGTCCAAACCCCAAGCTAATAGCACTTCAATATTTTAAACATTAAGTAAATCTTCTATAACAAAACCATACTTTTGAAACCAAACATATGTCTAGTTATGATTTGTTATTCCCACATAAATGCAGAACATAAACTACTTCCCATTGCTATGGCTTTACCACAAGCATGCTTTCTCTGGTCTGTGAACATAAAATATGAAACAGGCTCTTCTCATAACGGAGGAAACCAACTAAAAAAAGGCACTGTGGCTTGGAAACTCCACCTTTCCTACCCCACAACCGCATACAAGAAGGCTACTTTTTTCTCCCAAAGGATGTCTCAAATCAATGCTTTTCTTTGCCATTTTATTCTTTGTACCTTAAAGAATAGGAGTACAATAGCATTTGTCTTTTCTATCATTATTATGTTGTCATACAGTCAGAATTTAATCAGAACCCGTACCCACTAAATCTCCATGTCTCTGATGGCATTGATCCTGTGCTAGACTGTGCTAAGTGTGGCATCTTGGCCTTCTCTCTAAAATAGCAATGAACTAGCAGGAAACCTGTAATGGCTCAGGAGACTCTGAGCAAGCCATTTGATTCCTATGGAAAATGTTACAATTGTATCTTTTCCTTCCAAAACCAAAAAAAAAACACACACACACAACCCCCCCCCCCCACAAAAACAAATCTATTAGACAGAAACCAGCTTGCCCACAAAATATTGTTTGTATAGAAATCAACTAAGTATGATATATTTAATACTAGAGACCCAGTGCATGAAAAGCATGCATTGTGTGTGTGTGTGTGGGGGGCTGTCCCTCAGTTTGGCCTGTGCCCTCTTGCAGTCTGGGAGCCCTCAGGGGATGTCCGACTGCTGACTTAGGCCTGCTCCCTGCTGCAAGCAGTCCTAAGCTGGCAGTCAGATATCCTTAGCACTGCCACGGAGGCGGGAGAGGCTCCCGCCACCACCGCTGTGCTCGCCAGCCGTGAGCCTGACTTCTGGCTGAGCAGCGCACCCCCTGTGGGGGTGCATTGACCACCAGGGGTCAGCTCCTGTGTTGAGCGTCTGCCCCCTGGTGGTCAGTGTGTGTCATAGCGACCAGTCATTCAGCCATTTAGTCGATTTGCATATTAGCCTGGTATTATATAGGATATAAAAAAAACTTGAGGTGCTCTGTTTAAGCAAAGTGGGAATATGTGGGTAGCACCCATGTAATTTCTGCATAAACCATTTGGTAGAACAAATTGAGTCAGATGTAGTCTAGCTATATATTTTCTATCAATATTCTGCTCTTGACACAAAAAAAACTAATAAAGAAAGCATTTAATGCCTTCCAACTGTGTGTAGGACACACTAGGAAACCTTTTCTTTGCTGAGTTTAGGGGTTTCACTTGATGGGTGGGTATTTTTTCATTGTTATGATGTGAATTTCTACTTGAGTGTATTATTTAGGAGAAAGCAACATAATTTTCTATAAAGAATATCTTTAATTTTGAAACTTCTTACATATAAACACAAAAACAAAGAAAAAACAACACCTGGAATAAAACCTTGCAATCATGAATATTGTATGAGAACTCTTAGAAATACTGTAATGTACAAAGCAATGAAATTGATTGATAACCATTTTTATACATTTCAAATGGTTACGTTTATTTTTGCCACTTTTCAATTTGAATTGTACTCAATGTGTTCTTTTATTTTTTTGCCTCTGTATGTCAACATAAATATAAGCATTAAGGGAGTCTTGGTGATACTTCATTTACTGTTATTTTATTTCTGTGCCCACCCTTTGTCCTCAAACCTCTTCTCCACAGGAGGCAAGGAGGTTAACACAAGAGCCATGCTGGACATCACATCAGCAGACTGATTGCTGTCTCTTCTCTGAGGCAGTAAGACACGGTTTGCTTGATTGGCAAAGTAGGTCTGTGTCACCGTGTCCATGCTTGCTGTTCATTTTGTTTTTCCATTTTATGTGATTAAGCTCCATTCCGAGGATTTTCAGGTCACCCACAGTTAAATGTTATTCCAGTTGATGGGCACTTTGATCAGCTTGTCACACAACTTTTCTTTGAAAATTGCATGTTCTCTTTCAAAAGATTTCTTAGGAAAAAGCGTTTTAAATTAAGTCATTAAAGTAAAAATAATGCACAGAGGCCAATTAATATACTCACTGACATGGCATGTGCGCCATCTTCTTTCTTTCATCCTGACCCATACAGTTAATTGAGAGGAAAAGTATTGAATATGTGACTAAGGGGGGTGGGGCTGGGGGTTGTGGGGAGGAGAGAGAAGTCCCCTAATCTATGACTGCCTCTGTTCTGGCCTTAGAAATCATTTTAACATGATTCAATGTAATGAGAAAACCCCACCACATGTGTACTATGGTTACTGTTGAAATGTGTGAACTTTATTCGGTAATCTGTTAATTGATGCACAATGTGCTTTTGCCACTGATTTAACTATGAATATGATGCATAGGAGCCACAAAACAAAGGTTACATAACATGTTCATATACGGGTATTTTGATGAGAAAGGTTTCTTAAGGTTTGATGTATAATGTTTTTCACTTATATTATATACTTATATAATTAGACAGCATTTATATTTTATACTTTTTGAAAATTTCCTTTAAAATGTGTATAATAAAAGTCAAGTTTCTACCTTTCACTTTTACCCTTACCATAACCAACCATGTTAAAATACTGTCATTTTACTGATAATGATTTTTATTATACAGAGAGACTTTATGTGAATGCATATTGGTCCTCATAGTTATAATTACATGCGCTCTGACTCGTTACTCTTTTAACATATCACCATTGTTATACTTTAAGTAACAGCACAAGTTATCAAACACCCCAAAGGCATTGCTATTCTTTCAATGAGCTGAAGATATAGTCCCAGTTAAAACACACTTGTGATGAATTCCACACCTGCATAGCTGAAAGCATTTTATGTGTTGGGGTCTCCAGGGCTTTTCAGGTCTGGAGATTGTAATGCAGCAATTAAAGCAAGGTTCGTAGTAGAGTAGCATTCTCATTATCTGAACAGAATGCCATCTTCTTAACTTGACATGAAATGTTTAATTCTAGACATTTAAGAATACTGTCTGGAACATTTGCATTAATAAAGGGGAGCCCGTACAGTGGGTCATGTTACTTTCAAAGAGATTAAAGAATGTCTAATGACAGAGAAACCCGGGGGACTTCCTTATTACGAGGAAAGAAGGTGGGAGACGCTTCCATGGAGCTTTCAAGTGACTGTGCTGTGTTAAGCTGGCATGTGAGAAAAGAGATTAACTGATGGGACTGACAGCATGAACTGCCAGAAAACTAACCACACTATTTCCTGATCCTACTGTTGCTCATCAATGTCAAATCATCAGTTATAACATCCTAAGGGAGACAAAGGACTTACAAACTATTAAAAATGATGATGTTGGGGAAAATCTCTATTAACACTTGATTTTGATACTGTCCCTGTAAGGAAAGAAAAAGTAATGCCTTTCTGAATTCCTTGGTTGCAGACATAGAGGTTGACAACACTTTTCATTTTTATAACTAAGCTATTATTATGTGCCTAAACATGTGATTGCAATTTCAAAATTCTGGTGCCTAACTGGATGAAACTGGCATTTCACAGCATTCATCTAAGAACCTAAAGCTATAAATCAACTTAATAATAAAGATAAATGTGACACACCTTCTAGTGCTCTCATTCTAGATACCTAACTTGTGCCCCATAATAATTATCTCGGTAGTTAAGTCAGATAGTCATATTGTATCCATTTCTTATTGCTCAAAAGCTGGGCATTTATCTCCTACACTAGAGGCCCAGTGCATGAAATTCATGCACTTGGGAGGGCGTCCCTTAGCCCAGCCTGCGCCCTCTCACAGTCCGGTAGCTCTAAGGGGATGTCCGACAGACAGCTTAGGCCTGCTCCCCACAAGCCCAGCTTCTGGCTGAGTGGCACTCCCCCTGTGGGAGCACATTGACCACCAGGGGGCAGCTTCTGCACTGAGCGTCTGCACCCTGGTGGTCAGTGCACGTCATAGTGACCGGTCGTTCCACTGTTCAGTTGATTTACATATTAGCCTTTTTTCATATAGGATGACTTCCTTAATAATACTAGTAAGTTATGAGTGCAGATCTCAAATATAAGCCTTCTCATTTCCAATTCTATATTTTTTCTTAATTGGATGCTGAAACTTAGGTAACTCTTCAGTGATATTATTTATAAGTATTTAATGTCAGATACATTTTCTAGCTTATATTTTTTAAAATTTTTTCTTTATTGTTGAAAGTATTATAGATGTTCCCTTCTCTCACTCCCCCCCCCTCATTGGTCCCTCTACCCCACCCATCCCAGGCCTTCACCACACTACTGTCTGTGTCCATGGGCTATGCATTATGCATATAAGTTCCTGGGTTAATCTCTCTCCACCCCCTGCCTTTCCTTTAAGATTTGTCAGTTTCATACTTCTATGTCTTTTGATCTATTTTGTTAATCAGTTTATTTTGTTCATTAGATTCCATATATGAGTGAGATCATGTGATACTTATTTTTCTCAGACTGGCTTATTTTGTTTAGCATAATACTCTCCAGGTCCCTCCATGCTGTCTCAAAGAATAAGAGATCCTTCTTTTTTACAGCTGCATAGTTTTCTATGGTGTAAACGTACCACCGTTTTTTGTTTTGTTTTTGTTAATTCTTACCAGGATTGATCTAGAGAGAGTGGAAGAGAGAGGAAAAGACAGAAACACATCAATGTGAGAGAAACACATTGATTGCCTCCTGCACAGGCCCCGGGCCAGGGAGGAGCCTGCAACCAAAGTCCCTGCACTTAACTGGAATTGAACCCGGGACCCTTTGGTTTAAAGGCTAACTCTCTATCCACTGAGCCAAACTGGCTAGGGATGTACCACAGTTTTTTATCCACTCATCTACTGATGGGCACTTGGGCTGTTCCCATATCTTAGCTATTGTATTTTTTCAAGGCTGTGCTCTTGTGCAACTGAGTGTGAAAGGTCCCTCTAACATGTTCCATTTATTATGGATCACATTTATTCCTTATGCAAAATGGAAATATGCTTCAGAAAATAAAAATGCATAAAAATCAGTTTCTAAAGAGAATTAAGTTAAAAGTTAATTGTCAGGCTTCTGGCTTAAAATGGACTAGCCCTTAAATTCAACACTCATTATTCACTAGAAGACCTATGAATACCTAGGAAAAGAGATGACTGTTCACAGCATAAAAAGGGTGTCTATATTAATATCAGACAAGCTAGTCTTCAGAATATAAAGTAATAGTAGTGACTGAAATAATTATTTCATAATGATAAAAGGATCAGTTTACCAAAGAAGACATACCAATCCTAAATGTGTGTATATACATAGCAACAGAGTTTCAAAATACACGAGGAAAATCTGATAGAATTTAAAGGAAAAACAGAAAAAAACTAAAATTATGGTTGGGAACTTGAATGCTGCTGTCTCAGAAAGTGGGCAGTACATTAATAATGTCATAGAAGAATTGCCTGTTATCTACTGAGTAGGCCAAATTGATGTTTATCAAACACTTCATTCATGACAGCCAAATACAGGTTATTTAAAAGTGCACATAAAACATCTACACTAATAAAAGTCTAGGTGGCCTCCCATGCGATGTTGCCATAAGATGGCCGCCACAAAATGACTGTCACAAGATGGCCGTGTACACAGCGGAGGTGGGGCCCAGTGGCCACTCTGCATGGTGAGGCCTGGGGGTCCTGCAGCTCTGCACAGTGTGGAGGAGGCTGGTCCTGGCAGAGGAGGCGGGTTGCAGCAGGGGAGGGCAGTTGGGGGGTGATCAGGCCGGCAAGGGAGGGCAGTTTGGGTGATCAGGCTGGCATGGGAGGGCAGTTGGGGGCGATCGGGAGGGTAGGGGAGAGCAGTTGGGGGCAATCAGTGCTGGGGTCCAGCCCCAGCAGGTCCAGGGGTCCCCAAAGGTGTGGACGGAGTCGGCGAAGAAGGAATGACACGGAGGCTATAGGCAAAAGGAATATTGATAGTATACAGCTAATCATTCTGCTCTTTTTGGAATGAGCCTACGTAGTTACTTTATTACTATTTTACCTGCCACACGAATGCAGATCTTTTGACAAAGTTCTAGCCACAGTGATTTTAGTTCCACAAAGATTTTGAAAATATAGAGTGCCTCTCTAATTCTCTGTAGAGGGGCTAGTTAGCAGAGCTTAGAATTTTCTTACTGTGAATACAATCTATACTAATAATAGACTAGGTGGTAGTCAGGCCCTCATGCACCATGCCATAACATCATCACAAGATGGCCGTCACAAGATGGCTGCAGCACAGTGGAGGTGGGGCCTGGTGGAGGATGAACAGGCGAGCAGGGGAGGGCAGTTGTGGGCAATCAGGCTGGCAGGGGAGGGCAGTTGGGGGTGATCAGGCCAACAGGGGAGCAGTTAGGCGTCAATCAGGCCATCAGGGGAGCGGTTAGAGGGCAATCAGATTGGCAGGCAGAAGCGGTTAAGAGCCAGCAGTCCCAGATTGTGAGAGGGATGTCTGACTGCCGGACATCCCCCAATGGGTCCCAGATTGGAGAGGGTGCAGGCTGGTTTGAGGGACATCCCCCCTGCACGAATTTTGTGCACCACGCCATTATTTAATCTATATATATCATCTCTCAGCCCCAAAACAAACCTCAATAAATTTTAAAAAAAGAAATAATTCAAAGTATGTTCATAATGTAGATTAATACCTACAAAATCTCTAATTGGGAAGTCTTAAGGAAACTTAAATATATTTTGAGCTGAATGAAAACAGAAGTCATTTCAAATTTCATGAAAGGCAACTAATGCACTCTAATAATGAAATTTTTAGCATTCAATGCTTATTTAAGAATAGAAGATCTCAAATCAGTAATGTAAATCTCCCCTTTAAGAAACTAGAGAAAGAGCAGATGAAAATGAAAGTAAATAGTAAATAGAAAAAGAGCAAGATGGCACATCCATTTCTGAAAGCACCTCCCTGAGGAATGATAGGACTTGGTACAGAAGATTGCGTGACGAGAGGACTAAATGGGGAAAATAGGGGTTGTGAATAAAACATGTTAAACTTCTTTATGCTGGAGAATTTCTTGAAATTTTCACAACTGTTGTCTCCCATTGACATCAATTGTAGAAATTATATATATGTAAGCTTCAATTATCCATATTTCTCCTGTCCTGCTGGATGTCATCCATCAATGGCAGTAGGCTATAGATGGAGCATAAAGGAAAACCATCCAAACAACAATAATCACATCAAATGATGATGTAGCACTCACTGTGTCACAAGATGCTCTAAATGCTTCCTGTATATTATGATATTTAATTATCCTAATAACTCTGAATGATTACTGTTATCACCATTTTACATACGAAAAACCTGAGGCACCAAGAATTTAAGTAATTTTCTCAAGG
The DNA here is from genome assembly GCF_000327345.1 of Myotis davidii. Lineage (NCBI taxonomy): Eukaryota > Metazoa > Chordata > Mammalia > Chiroptera > Vespertilionidae > Myotis > Myotis davidii. The sequence goes on from NW_006284843.1 coordinate 4,727,221, forward strand.
TTCCAGAGCTAGTAAGTAGCAGTGTATGGTTTCACCTCAGGCAGTTTTTATCATTATGCTATAAAACAAGAGTTATACTACTTTGTGTTTTTTATACATATTTTTTCCATATTATTTTTCTCTCAATCAATGCTTAAAAGCTAAACCTATTTAAGTTGTGGCAAAAATACACTGTGCTGCTCTGACAGTGAGCTCATTGAATACTGTGGCAGCAATTGGTTGACAGGAGGACTTCTCACTTGGAACAGGATATGAACCACTGGTTACTTTGGGAATCCAAATGACATAAGTCCCCCTTTATCCGTGATTTCACTTGCCACAGTTTCAGTGACATTTGGCCAACAGCAGTCCAAAGGTATTAAGTGAAAATTTCAGAAATAAGCAATTCATAAGTTTTCATTTGCATGCTTTCTGAGTATTGTGATTAAATCTGGCCTGTCAGGCACCCTCCCTCCCAGAATATGAATCCAGATCTTCATACTGTACATGACCCCCACCCTTACATCACTTAGCAGCCATCCTGGCTATTAGATCCACTATAGGTATCGCAGTGCTTGTGTTCAAGTAGCCCGTATTTTAATTTATAATGATCCTAAAGGGCAAGAAGAGTGGTGCTGGCAATTCAGATATGCCAAAGAGTAGTGATAAGTGCTTCCTTTAAGTAAAAAGGTAAAAGTTCTTAATTTACTAAGGAAAGAACAAAGTTGTATGCTGAGGCTAAGGTTAAGAGTAAGAATGAATCTTCTCACTGTGACATTGCGTAGAAATCCCTGCTAGTTTTGCTGTTCACCCCAAACTTCAAAAGTTAAGGCCACAGTGTATAAATAAGTGCTTAATTAAAATGCAAAAGACTTTAAATTGGTGTAAAATGAACAGGAAATATGTTGTCATTTACTCTAAGTAAGGGATGGTTAGACACATTCCAAAATAGTCTTGGACTGAAAAATATAAAAAAATTACTGGAGAGACAGGCCACATTCACATAACTTTTTATTACAGTAAATGTTATAATTGACAATTATTCAGAATTTGTAGTACATTACATATAAAGTTGGTGTTGTGTGGAGATTTGGACATGCTAATAAAACATTTTAGGAATAGAGAATCATATTAACATTCATATATGGAACTAGAGGCCCGGTGCATGAATTAGTGGACAGGTGGGGTCCCTGGGCGTGGTCTGTGGGGATTGGGCTAAAACTGGCAGGCTAACACGGCCTGCCACTCCCGCTCCTGACCCCACTTTTCTTGCACCCAGTCAGCCGTGATTGGGAGAGGCTCACGCTACCATAGTGGCACTTGCCACCATGAGCCCTGTGTCTGGCACCCATCCCAAGGGGGGTGGGGCGGCCCAGGACATGATTGGCCCTCTGAGTGGGCAATGGGATACCATTGCCAGCCTGGAATCTGGATTCATCCAATGATGTTCACGCTGGTTGTTGGGAGCCACCAGGTGGCTGCTTTTATATTATTTCTTCCTTGTAGAGCATCTAGGGAGGGGAAGCAGCCGCAGTGCCTGGGGCCAACTTCCAGGAGGCCTGCAGCTCTGTCAGGATCATACTGGCAGCTCTGGTCTGTCAGTGTCTGGCCTGTTCTCTGAAAATTGGACCTGCGGGACTACTGAAGGAGTGAGTGGCTGCCACCAGGCTGGTGAGCCGCCAGGACGGGTCAGTCAGCTGAGCGGCACTCCTGCTGTGGGGGCACAGTGACCACCAGGGGGCAGCTCCTGCATTGAGCATTTTCCCCCTGGTGGTCATTGCAAGTCATAGCGACCTGTCAACTAGTCATTCTGTCATTTGGTCTTTCAGATGCTTAGGCTTTTATATATATATAGATTAGAGGCCCAGTGTACAAATTTGTGCATGGGTGGGGTCCAGCCAGCCCAGCCCCAATCGGGGTGGATCGGGGCCGGACCTGTCAGGAGGAGGAGACAGTGGGAGGTTGGCTGGCTGGCCTGCCCCTGATTGGTGCCTGATCAGGGCCAGGCCGGCTGGGGGGAGGGGCCGAGGGCGATTGGCTGGTGGGCCCTGCCCCCAATTGGGGTTGGGGGCTGATTGGAGGTGGGTCCGGCCATGGGGAGGGAGGGAGCTGATCAGGGGCCAGCAGCCTGGGGGAGGGGCCATGGGTGATTGCTGGCCAGCCCTGCCCCTGATTGGAGAGTGGGGACTGATTGAGGGTGGAGCTGACTGAGGGAGGGGCCATAGGCCCATTGGGGTGGTGGGTGCTGCAGGAAGTTGGCCGGCCAGTCCCGCCCCCTGTTGGAGTGGGGGGGGTGGCGATCAGGAGCAGGGCCGGCCAGGGGGAGGTGCTGCAGGAGGTTGGCTGGCCGACCCACCCCCCTATTGGGGTTGGCGGCGATCAGGAGCGGGACTGGCTGGGGGGAAGAGCTGTGGGTCTATTGGGGTGGGGCGGGCAAATTCCGGGCAGGGCTGGCCAGGGGGTAAGGGCCATGGGGGGGAGGGTTGTCCTAATGCCCTGCCCTCAATTGGGGTGTGAGAGGCCTATCGGGTGGGGCCGGCCAGGGTGAGGGGCCCTGGGAGGTTGGCTGTGGGCCCCACTCCCTGATTGGGCTAGTTTGCTGGCCGCAGTGGGCGTCATAGCAACCGGTCACTATGGTCATTACAGCATTATAGTCGCTGGCTTTTTATATATATAACTAGAGGCCCTGGTGCACAAAAATTTGTGCACACGGCGGGAAGGGGGATCCCTCAGCCTGGCCTGTGCCCTCTAGCAGTCTGGGACCCCTCAGGAGATAACGACCTGATGGCTTAGGCCTGCTCCCGGGTGGCAGAGGGCAGGCCCAATCCCTAGGTGCAGCCCCTGGTCAGGCTCAGAGCAGAGCCGATTGGGGAGTTGGGGCACTGTCCCCTGTCACACTCAAGGCAGGGTCGATGGGAAGGTTGCGGCACCACCCCCTGTCACACACAGAGCAGGGCCAATACG
>NW_006284843.1:4730749-4737662 GCF_000327345.1 Myotis davidii
TGATCCCAGTGCTGGGAGGCATATTACCCTTTTACTATATAGGATAGAGGCCTGGTGCACGGGTGGGGTGCGGGTGGTTTGCCCTGAAGGGTGTCCTGGATCAGGGTGGGGGTCCCCACTGGGGTGCCTGGCCAGCCTGGGTGAGGGGATGATGGCTGTTTGCAGCTGGTCACACACCCTTTAGGGTGGGGGTCCCCCCTGGGGTAGCTGGCCAGCATGGGTGAGGGGACGAAGGCTGTTTGCAGCTGGTCACACACCCTTCAGGGTGGGGGTCCCCACTGGGGTGCCTGGCCAGTCTGGGTAAGGGGCTAATAGCTGTTTTCAGACTGGTGGGTGACTGAAGTTCCCAACTGCTCCTTTTTTCTGTTCTTTTTTGTTTTGTTTAGCTTCTATATTTGTAACTGTTTCAAACTGCAAGTTCAGAGGCCGGCAAGGCAGGCGGGGAACGTTGGAGTTCTCCATCACTGAAGCAAGCAAGCCTCATGTTAGTTTCAAGCTGCCTGGCTGCCGGCCGCCATCTTGGCTGGCAGTTAATTTGCATATCACCCTGATTAGCCAATGGGAAGGGTAGTGGTCGTACGCTAATTACCATGTTTCTCTTTTATTAGATAGGATGTATAATGAATAGTAATAAAGTACTTATGCAAATATATTTATGCATTTTGGAAATATTTTGGAAGGATCTTATTAATCATTTTCCAAAACTACTAGAAATATGATTAAATGTGTCATAAGTCCATGGTTTTTTGAACTCTTTAGAACCGTTAACAATTGGTGGCTTTGCCTTAAGCTGTTAACTTTGAAAATGACACTTTAAACTAGATGTAATTGATATGAATGACCTTAACATATTAGCATTGTCAGTGTAACATTTGTCAAAGTTACTGTAAGCAAAAGATAGCCAACTAATAGAACTGCAAGAGAGTATTCTTATAACTTACATGTAAGTAGGTCTTTCTCTGTGTAGGAATTTGTGGTATATGTTTCAAGAATAAGGTCATTAATGTACTGTTATAACAATGTTAATGAGTACAGGTTGTTTGATATTTATTCCAGAGATTGATTTCAAATGAAGATTCTGGCTAGCTAATTTGTGCTTCTTCATGTTCCTATTAAAATATTCATGAAATTATGTAAGAGATATTTTTTCAACTGCAGTGCCACTGAGAGCTAGGAATAATATCTGGCAATCATGCAGATCTCATGAACAATTTAGCAGTGTCTGCAGGGAAAACACAAAGAATACTCTGTAACTCAACTAGGTTGAAACACAGGAAAATATTGACCTAAATATATGTTTAAGTTTTAAGTATGAACTAGTATAAGAAGCATAAATAGACAAAAATAAATAAAATGAATAAGTACATTATGACACATCTATGTGACAGAATTTTATGCACTCATTAAAATGGTGATAGTGTTTTCATGCCATATTTTTAATGCTGATTTTCCCCATTGCTTTCCTTTGGAAACTAGAAATCAGTGTCAATGAGAGGGTTATACTGTGTGGCAAACAGAGGGATCACAGGTGTTGAAGTTTATTGGAGAAATATCTTTAATATTCAGCAAAAAAGACTTTGTTTTTGGTTTTACTTAAAGGACCTATTGCAACAACTCAGTTTTGAGATCTGATTGTCTTGGTCTCCTGCCATGTAAATTTTGATAGGATAAAAGATCATCAATTGAGATTTTAGGAGCTTTAATCTTATCTCATAGATTACTTGACTCATAGTTATTATCAGAAGTAAAATAGGGACACAGTGGATATTGATTTTAACTTTTTTTTTTTCTCCTCCTTTCCTCCTAGTCACCATTTGGGTGACTAATCAACTGATTACTAGACCTAAAAGACCTAGGTCATCAAGTGAAGTTTTCCTGGAAAAATTTTCTAATGGAAAGAAAAGAAAAAATCTACAGACAGGTAGATGGTAACACTAAGAAATCATCCTGCTAAAATTAATGGCCTAGCAAGCCTTCGGATCTGAGTTCATCATGTTTTTCAAGAGTCTGAGAAGTCCCAGCAGTGACTGAGATCTGATGGGCTTATTAGTTTGTTTACAAAGTAGTTTGTAAACAGCTAGAACTTTTTGAACCTTGAACTTCGAAACATTGTTTTTGTGAATAAAAATACAGTTGCAAAAAAGATAAGGGAGGTTGATATTGATAAAGTAAAAAATAAAACTACTATATCTCTGAAAGTTTGAATATGTTCAGTACACTGAAACAAGGTTTGCAGGTCAGAATTATTGAGCCTGGTATCTAAAATCAAGAATCTGTAATTATTAGAAAGCCTATGAGAGAAGTGCTATATGTTGAATAAAAAGAATTTATGTCGGAAACTTTTATTGTGTACCTAACATGGCCAGGTGTTTTACATCGGAACACTGAGGCTCAAGAGATGTATGTGTGAATATATTCATATATCTCAAGTCATACAATCTGGAGGTAGCAAAAATATATGAGATTATACTGTTATTTCCCTCTCTACATCAATTCTTTTCTTACCACTAGTCATATTTTTTTCAATATTGATTTGTTTATTTATGTCAAGAAAGAGAGGGAGGAAATGGAAACTAAGAAGCAGCAAAGGTAAATTTTCTGTAATGTAATCAGAATGACAATGATAGTCTAAGTGAAAAGTGAAGAGAAATAAAAGTAGCATGAAAAATTGCTTTATTTCCTCAGCATGACCATAATCATAATCGAATTAGAGCCATTAAGGAATCTGAAACTGACCACTTTTACCTATTGCTAAACAACAGAAAAAGGAAAATGATGAAAAAATGGATTGTTTTATTTTTTCGTTTTAGTTATTTTTGGTGTTTTCCCTTAATGACTAAAATTGTGAGGAAAGGAGTTTTATTTTGCTAAAATTTACTTCAATGTAAAAGATTAAATATTTGAAAATCAATGAAATAGGGCTGTGATGGCGAACCTATGACACGCGTGTCAGAGGTGACACCTAAACTCATTTTTTTGGTTGATTTTTCTTTGTTAAATGGCATTTAAATATATAAAATAAATATCAAAAATATAAGTCTTTGTTTTACTATGGTTGCAAATATCAAACAATTTCTATATGTGACAGGGCACCAGAGTTAAGTTAGGGTTTTTCAAAATGCTGACACGCCAAGCTTAAAAGGTTCGCCATCACTGAACTAGGGAGAAGATGTAGTTGTCTTGTGACCTTTGTCAATCAATCATTCAATGCAAAAGTGTGGAAACAATTGATATATGTATGTATACATACATATTTAGTTTGATTACAAAATAAAATAAAAACAAATGTCTAAGTCAATGAAGCAAGTAATGCACTGGTTGTTTTAGAGAATTTATTCTCTGGAAAGTATTATGGATGATGGTATCCAATGGATGCTATCCCGTGAATCAATGAATATTGTTTAATCATTTGAAGGATAAATTTACTTTTAATGTAATGTTTCCTTTTCGATTTATTTTAAATTACTTAGTAAAATACTTAATTGGCAAACTTTTATATTAAATCACTTAATATGGTGTTGTGGAATATTTAATCTTTTCTGGCATAGAATTAATGTCTACCTGAATTTCTGTTATGTGGAAGCCAAATTTGCCTAGAGCACATGTTCAAGTTAATGATATTGACAGTAGCATATTGAAGAACAATAGTGCTGAGGTAGTAGCAGAGGAATTCCCCATAAAACTGAAAAACTAGTTTAATAGAGGGTGGGGCAAAAGCATGTTTACAATTGTTCATGTGGAAAATAGTATAATAATAGATAATAATACAAGAATAAACTTCCATGTATTCACAACTGTAAATCAACTTTTGCCCCAACCTATATACACAGAGAAATTAATAATGTTTTTTTAAAATACAGAATAAATGAAATAATGGAAGATTGAATAGATAGATAAATTGACAAATGGATAGGTAAATATATGTATTCTTACAATATTATTTTTGTTGAAATACTAAATTACTATAGCTAAATATGCAGTAATTACTAAAATAAAATTTGTCTTTTTATACAGAATACATATCATGAATTAGAAGGATTCTTTATGTTTGAAGTTATATATTTATTTCTAAATAACAGACATTAGAAATTTGTGGTAATATCTATATATATAAAACCCTCATATGCAAATACACTGAACAGCAGAACAACTGAACAACCTGTTGCCATGATGTGGGCTGACCACCAGGGGGCGCATGCAGAACATGGCGGGCATCAGCAGCAGGTGGCAGAGCATGGAACATGGCGGGTGTCGGCCACAGTGGGATGGTGGAGCAAGTGAACGGGGGCACCAGACCAAGGCAGGGTGCCAGTCACTGTCAGCCAAGCCTCTGGTGGTTACTGAAAATTCTTTTCCCCACGTGCCACCGTCCTGCCTGGCACTCGCACCTGCTGCGGGTGCCCGGCACTGGCCCCGGTCACTTGGCGCTGTCAGCTGGTGCAAGCGGTGGCTGCCAGTTCCGGTTGCCCTTCAGGGCTTCTCCACCTCCCCCTGCTCTTGAGGGGCATTTGGGGCCGGCAGCCGCCTTTCACACCCACTGCCGGCTATAGCCCTGTTCGCACCCTCTGCCAGCACCCAGTGCCAGTCCTGATTGCTTGGAGCAGCAGCTGCTGGCCCCAATTGTTCCTGAGGGCTTCTCCACCTACCCCTGCTCCTGAGGGGCAATCAGAGCAGCAGCTGCAGCTCACACCCGCTGATGGCGCCAGCACCAATCACTCTGCACTGTCAGCAGGTGCAAGCAGGGCCAGTGCCATCAGCATGTAGGCATGGTGGCGGGCGGGAGCAGGGATGCCAAGGCAGGAGGGGGCAGGCAGGTTCATGGAGGATGGGCTGAGACCCACCACTGTGCCCACTGCAGCCTAGCCCACAGTTACTTTCAAGGAGCATGAATTCAAGGGCCCCTAGGATATTTATAATAACAATTACAAATTATTTACATAATGGTCAAAATGTTATGTTTTTTTCCTCCAAGTGACACAATTTTTATGAGTCTTTTACCCTCACCAATTATTTAAAATATTCATTAAAATTATAACAGAATATTCACATATGTCTAATTCACTACATTAGTATAATCTTTCTTTCTCTCCAGCAATCTAAATTGCTCACCATTTCCTCTTTGAAAAATTTCTACTTCCTTTGTGATATACTACCCTTATGTGCTTTTTTCTTTTATTTTGACAAACTTTCTTAATAAATTCCCATTCCTTTTTTCTTTTTTACAAACACTTAAATAAAGATTTTTGCTTAATTTTCATCCCAGGCAACTTCTCCTGACATTTTCCCCTTCCTCCACCCATCTTTTATCCATCATTCATCCATCTATTCATCCATCCAGGATTCATTCAGAACCTACACTCGTTTAGGTGTTAAGGATTTGGATATAAATTACATGTATTCCCTTCCTCATTTTAGAGAAATGGAAAATTCACATCTATAATAATAAAAGTGTAATATGCTAATTAGACCGGAAGTCCTTCTCGACAACCTTCTGGATGAAGCCGGGGCTGCAAGGGAAGCCCAGGTCCTGGGTGCCAGCTGGCAGCCTGAGAGAAGCCTGGGTGCAGGGTCCGGGGTCCCAGAGGGAAGCCAGTGCCAGAAGCCGGGAGAGGGAAGGCCTACTCTTGTGTGAATTTTGTGCATCGGGCCTCTAGTACTTATATGTGAAGTGATTATAACAAGAAGGTAATGGATAGGATTCAAAACAAAATCACATGTGTTAGCCAAGAGGCCAAAAGGATTTGGAGGGCAATCATATGTGTTAGCCAGGAGGCCAAAGGAATTTGGAGATTCTAATGAAATTGAATTGGGAAGAAATGACAGCATTTGGGAATGTTTCATATTTCAGTATGACTGGAGTGAAGAGGAGAGAATCATGATACAGGAAATAGGATGGAAAGATAAGCAGGGGCCGGGAAGGAAATAAAATATCTTACATAGGATTTAAGAGTTATGTTTTATGCTACAGAAAATAGGGCTTGATGTGGAAGTGAGATGATAAAGGGAAAGGGAATATTTCAGGATGATTCTCAGTGTTTTTGGTTTGTTGTGTTTATAATTATTTTGGAAAGATGATGGTATTCTTCAGAAAATTGAGAAGAAAAAAGAGGGACAAGAAAGGGAAGAGAGGAAATTATTCTTAGGATACATTGGTTTGCATCAAAGAAACTTTCAGACAACAAAATGGAAAAACCATTTTTTTTTAAATTTAGTATTTGGAGTAATTAAGTATTTCAAGTAATAGATGTTTTTGGAATATATGTACCTACCTGCAGGTACCCAGTATATTAAAGCTCTGAGACAAAATAGACTTGCCTAAAGTTCATTAATAGAATGGATTTGGTCTTGAGAAATAATTGAACACATGCTCAAAATATGTGAAAAAAAACTTTGAATAATGCATTTTATAATAATTAAGGAAGATAATATTGCTGTACTTGCAAACATTAAAAGATAGGTGTTGATAACAGAAATGGTTATAATATACTAGAAGAAAAAATCAAGTTCATAGTTTGTACAGTATGGTACCATTTTTAAAGTATGTTTATTAATGTACAAAAAGGCTGAAAAACAATACCATACATTTAATATTATAATTTTGAATCAGTGGAGTTATGGATAATTGTGATATCTAATTTATGTGTTTTGGAATTGGTTTAATTCTACAGTATGTATGATTAGAATCAACCTTATGTAATTGCTATTTTATGTCAAAAATAGTAAAATATTGGCAAATTCAACCTCTATCAACATAATGAATAGCATATATATACACATTATTTTATAGTAACAAATTTTCTGAAAAATGTATTTATCTACTCATTGCATATCAATTTACTGTAATGTAACCTATTTTTATTGATTTCTTTTTTATCATTATTACTAAATACAGTATAGTCATTTTTTCCTGCTG